>NC_084824.1:37634307-37934307 GCF_958449725.1 Rosa rugosa
ATATCATCCTCGAATATCTCCTCCACAGGAGGGATCCTGCCCCTAACTCGAGCTTTACCCCTACCTCTGGGTCTACCTCGACCCCTAGCTCGGCCTCCTTGTGAATCCATCACCTAAGGAGCACAGCACACTTGGTTAATACTTGAAAAATCTTCAAACAGAAGTATAAGTCAACATTATGACTAAATCAACCACAACACCACGTCAGAGGAACCATCCCATCCCCCACTTCAATCCAGAGTTAAATCTAAAGGCTCTCACTCCTCAAAAGACTTAAACTAATAAAAGTTACCCAAACTCCTACACTTACACCTCTGAGCCGACACTACCCTGAAGACTCACATTCCAACGCTCATTGCATACCCAATGACTATATCAATACCGAAGATTATACGATGGGGATCCGTTGCAGACGGGCCATCACTCGAGGAGTATTGATTGTCACCAAATATGCACCTTACGCTCTGATACCAAACTGTCACACGCCTGATTTTTTAACACAACTAAAAAACGATATATAATCCCATAAGTATACATGCGTGATCGTTCAGTCATCAATACAAAATACCTGGAAAATTTTTCCCTTAATATTTAATACATATTGATGCCCTGAACCCACTATGTCAATATTGACCCGCTCCGTAGAGTCATATATTACATAAGCTTACGAATTAAATTGTCAACAACAAAATAAAACGTAAATGCTTCTCAGAGCTAACTATACAACGAAAGTGTTTATCAACGGTAAAGTCACAAAAATGGCTTCCTGCCGTAAAGCTGCAAAGGCGCTACCTCAGCTTCATCCACGATTATCCTAACCTGCAAGATTAACCCCTACACCGTTTGAATGGTGCACCGGGTTGCCACACAATAAACCCGGTAAGCTTTTGTAAGCCCGTATGAGTAACTCAAAACCACCACAAATCAACTCACACCAAAACGAAGGAAAACAACTCACTCCTTGATTCCTTAAACACCACCTAAAGAAAGCAACTCACGCCTTGTTTTCTTTCAACCCATTCAAATCATGAAATAAGGAAAGCAACTCACACCTTGATTTCCTATTCAAATCACGAAAATAAGGAAAGCAACTCACACCTTGATTTCCTATTCAAATCGTTAATAAGGAAAACAACTCACACCTTGTCCCCTTAAAAACCGTTAATAAGGAAGCAACTCACACCTTGTTCCCTAAAAACACAAATTCATGAGTTTAGATATAACCTCGCACAGTTACCCCACGAATTTCAATGGCAGACAGACTAGAGCTCTAACTAATCGTAACCTGTCACCCGGCCATGGTTGAACCTTACGATATACTGCCCAAGGTCATAGACCTTCATTCCTCGGACTTCTCAGTACCTCGGAATAAAACATTAAAGGAGTCGCACTGGACCCAAAATGTTACACAAATCTCAACGCTTTTCAAAACAAATCGAAATCAACATTTCCACAATCATTTGTTTTCCGAAAAGCCATAACACAAAACAATAAAAAACATCATTCATGCATATTGTTTTCATAAATCAACAAAACCCACAAATACATATATATTTCACGTAAATATATATATATATGTAGTCATCCGCTCAGGAATGCCTACTAATACCAACTATAGTTTGCAGTTAAATCAATAACTCTGAAAACGATAAAGGTAATTCCGTTCATAAATGAACCTTGTGAGATTACTCACCTCGAAATTCTCGCTGCGTCTTCACACTACCAGACTACTTACAGAACGCACTCTGTCAAGCACATAAGGAAAGTACAGCCTTGATTCAGTCAATGGAACACAAGGAATAACGTTCGAAACCCTAAATCGAACTAAAATTACCAAAGTGACGCCAATTGAGGCGAAACCACATTCGAGACCACCCAATGTCTCAGGAATACTTCTACGATCGATATGTCAAAATCACAAGTCGATCGGACACTCAAATCCTCACGGATCGAATCATCCAACGGTCTGAAACCGTAAAAATCACAATATAATCATACGATCTCCAAAAATTGCATATTATATATCGGAATGGTCCTATCTACAACTTTCGTGAAGGAAGTTTTCGGAGAATCTCAACGTATCAAAAGTCAACCTTGAACCCCCCCTAAATCCACACTTTTCGAATAAAATTTCGTCTGAAACACTTCCGCTCCGTCCACGAGCCATGAAACCGTCCAATAACCATAAAATCAATTCCGAAAAATCCTCGGAAAATAAATTACGAATTTCCGGGTCATCACACTAGCACCCTAACATTTCCACTTATATAATCTTTTCCTTTTCGTTATTATCGCATTTTATTTTATTTACTATTGGTTAATTAGGATATGAAATTATGATTTTCAGTGACAATTTCTAACTCATTGTAAATAACCACCACTAGGCTTTTAGTTTTAATTTGGCTTTGGTGAAAACCAAAACCGAGCATTGCTAAGGTTTGGTGCCCTAGATTAGCGTTTTTATTTATTTATTTTCTTTTCTTTTGTTTGCTTAGTGACTCTAACTCCGAGTACCCAAAAATTGTAGGTTAGCCACTAATACCCGTGGTATGATAATCTTGGGCACAATATTTCTCTATCTTGACAACGATACGTAGACTTGCGTAAATGTTTATCAAGTCAGTCCTCAGTATTATCGTTGTAGGGTATAGTGATCACCCTCACCTTAGTCACCTGGATGATTTTAAAGCAAATGGTTTAGTAATAATGAATATAATACCTACAATAATATTTGTGAAAAAGTGTGTATTGTCTTTTCTTTTCCTTATTTTAATGGAGGTCTAGATATCAAATGTACGTGGAAGTTTGAATATAATTAAGCACTCTTATTTTAATGGTGTGTCTATGTATAATCTAATTTAATCAAAAGGATAGGATGTCAATTCTAACAAATGAATATTTATGCAGAGTAATGCTCTAAAACTAACGTATTAGCTTCATGATTGATAAGAAATTATATGATCCAACATAATATTACTTCATGTACCAAATAGTCCTTTGTTATACATTAGGTACCAAGTTATCCAAGTGGTGATACTCCAGGCACCATAGAAGGTATTTACTCTTTTTATTTATCCAAAATACTCTTTATAACATAATATATAGGGCTGGCATTAATCAACCGATCCAAACCAGCCAACCGAGTCCGTCCCGAACCAAGCTTGTCGGTTACCGACAATCTCGGTTACCAAACTTGTGGTACGGTATAACCGAATCGAGAGGGTTTAGTTGGTACGGTAGCGGTATTGAATACACCAGAAATACGGTATACCGTACCGTACCACATATTTAATATAATATTTAATTATTTTAAATATTTCTTATATAATCAATCATAGTCGTTGATTTTCTTCAGTTTTATTCCATATTAACTAACAACCATTAGATTAAAACTTTCCAAACCTTAATCCCTCAGTTCTTCTCTCAGTCTCTCGACCACTCTCTCAGTCTCTCTCTCTCGAACCCGAGCGAGGTTCTGACTTCTGAGCCTCTCAAACTCACTTTCCAAACCCTAATCCCTAATCCCTCAGCCCCTCTCACGACCACTCCCTCAATCTCTCTCTCTCTCGAACCCGTGCGTGGTTCTGAGCCTCTCAAAATCTTCGAAGAATCAAATCTTTCGACCCATTCGATTTCATCTGACGTCAAATCGATTCGATTCACATCAGTCGAACAATTGCTGCAGTACTGCTGGTGAGTACGACCTTCAATGGTTTTGGATTAGAAGCTTTGGATTGTTGAGTTGAGGTTCGATCTACCCAATTTTAGTAATTCGATCTTGGATATGTTATATATTATCTTGAGATTTACCAATTTGTTATGGGTTTTCATGGTTTTTCTTTTGTACTTGGAGGAGCAGGAGCACCGAGGACTAAGTTTGATGTTTGAGGGAGAAGAAGGCAAAGTCAAATCAATTGAAGGACTAAGTTTGTGGCTCTCGATGGTGGAACTCTGAATTGTAAGCAAGACTCTATTCAATTGAAGGTATAATTCGATATATGTATAATTCTCTGTTTGAATTTTCATGACTATGTGTTGTTCTCTTTGTAAGAGCTTTTATCTGAGTAAGAGTTGCAGAGCATTTTAAATGGAATACAAATGAATTAGAAAATGACAACATACACAAGACTCATTTACAATTTTACATGCACCACAGCATTTTAAAAAAATTCTCCACTTTTGGGACAATTTCATTTTGGTCCGAGTTTCCCTACTTTATATGTTGCTTTTCTTGTTTGGTCTAACATGCTCTATTTGGAGTTTCTAATCCAGAATCTTGGTTCTATTGTTGCTTGTACTGTTGCATTATTCTATTACATTATCAAAAGCTTTCTTTCGGAAGCAGCAGTTTACAATAAAGCTTTTTATGGTGACCCAATTTTTGTTCCAATTTGTTATCATTTTAAGTCAGCTCATTATAATTTTCAGGTGTTCCATTCTCAACAATTCAAGAAATCTTACAATCAAGGCCGGCTTAGAACTGGAGCAACGTAGGAGCACTGCCAGCATTCTTATTCTTTTCAACTAAAATGGATTTGCAGAAACTTCGAGTCTTTGAGTGAGGCAGGGAGCACAACAAGCAAATATTAAGTGACGATGAGATGAAATTTGAGTCTTTGAATACTTTGTTTTCAACTATTGTCCACTTAGTTATTGTATCATTTGTGTGAACTGTAAGTGATGATATGAAGTGATGATGAGATGAACTGTAAGTGATGATATGAAGTGATGATGAGATGAACTGTAAGTGATGATATGAAGTGATGAACTGATGATGAGATGAACTGTAAGTGATGAACTGAAGTTGATGTGAAAGACTGAGAGTTATTTGCTTTTTTTTCATTTGCTTATGGTCTGGGCCTTTAAATTCATATGATTATATGAGTTTTTCAGTTGTTGACAGGTTTGGGCTTTAAAATTTTCATTTGGGCCGTAGCTGAAAGATGGCCCAATCTTAAACTCGGTTGGAGGCCCAACCAACCGATACTCTCGGTATACCGAGAAGTTGGTATACCAACTTTTGTGGCCGGTAATGGTAGCTCATTTTGTGTACCAATAAGCTCCGGTACGATAGGTGGTTTTGGGCTTGAAGGTCCGGTACCGTACCGAACCAAGCCCTAATAATATATCAAAAATGAGCCAAGATAACTACAAAGACATGTTGTAGAAGCTTGGTCTTTCGTCCAAATGGATTAATATGGTAATGAGTTGTATCACTATAGTTAGGTATGCTATTCTTGTACGTGGTCAATCTTCTTATAAACTATACCCAACTAGAGGCATCAGACAAGGAAACCCTCTATTACCAAACCTATTGATTACACAAATGAAAATGCGTATAATTATATCTAAAATACTATGAGTGAGCTAACTCTCAAGTAAATTAATATGTAATTAACGTATTTTTATTTATTTTGTAGAAAATAAGCGGAGTTGTAGAAACGAGATAAAATATGGTGAAATTTGTGCAAATTGGAGTATTTTGACAGAAGGATGAAATAGTCAATGTGGGTAAACAGTGGTCAGTGCCATCAAAGGAGTAGAATTCAATTGCCTCTAATAATATTGCGGAAGTGCATTGAGAAGAAAGAAGAAAGAAGAAGAATGAGAATAGGAAAAGAGAAAGAATTAACCCAAAAAAAGAAGAAGGAATTATGACGTCAGATGATGTCATCCATATTTAATCATGTTCGATTCAGATCATTTTTTCCTTCACCCACACCCACACCCACCTTCTTCCTTTTCTTTCTTCTCTTGTTTTATTTTCCTTCTTCTTTTGTAGTACCCCAGAAATTCGTTATTAATTTTTGATGATTTTTCAGAAAGTATTAAGTTGATTGTTTAGGACAATTTCGTGGTTCGAGGATGGAATGGAAGTGTTTTGGACGAATAATTACTCGAAACAATTTATTTTAGAGGAGTCAAGGAGTTGACTTTTTATTCGTTGAGTTTCTCTGAAAACATCCTTCAAGAAACTCTTAGAGCGCGTCGATACAAATTCATGGACATGCGGCACGCGTAAATCGGAGTTCGTACGAGAAAGTTATGGTCAGTGGAAAAGTATACTATTTTTGGAAATTACTATAAATAGGGGTTTCTTATTTTGGAAAAATCACAATTATTATTTTCGGAAAGTTTCCTTTTTTGGAAACCCATTCTCTCCATTCTCTCACTTCAAAAACCCTAGGATCCGCCAGAAACAGTCCGACCGACCCGACTTTTCTAGCCGATTCCGGAGTCCTCCGGCCATGACACAGACCCAAATCGCTTCTACTCCACACTCCGGTCCTTCCTACGGTGGTGGCTTGCACCGATTCTCATCCACGACGGTGGATCAAAGCTTAAAAGTCAGGCAGTGGCGGACCCGGTTGGTTCTCCGTGCTCCGGCAACAGCAGAGCATGAAATTGGCCGCGTTTTGCTCCTGGCAGTGTCCTCTTTCGATCGTTGGTGGTGGTGTTGAGCGATTTGAACCAGAGGAGCTTCAACTCTAGGTGAACAGTGTATTTCGGCTTTAGAGCTTGATTCCGGCCGAACCGGCCAAAACCCTAGGTATTAAAGTTGATCCTAGTAGTGTAAACTCCATTTTGGACTGTTGGATTGAGCTGGTATTGATTTTGGTTCGGCGGCGTGTGGGGCTCACGTGCAGCCGCCTGTGGCGGCGCGTCTGGCCATGTTTGGGGAAGTTTCTTTCACCAGTATCATCTACTCGTCGACTCAAGCGTTTTGATATATGGTTTGTAACTTTTGGAGATCATTGGAAATGTTAGGGTTTTCCTGTAATTTCGATTATCTTAGTTTTCGATCCGTGAGGATCCGACAGTTGGATCGACTTGTCGTTTTGACATATGGATCGTAGGAGTGTTCTTGAGACTTTGGGTGGTCTAGGATGAAGTTTCATCACTATTGATGTGGTAATCGGGCTTTAGTTCTCGTTATTCGAACTTGAGGATCGGGGAATCTTCTGTTGGATTTTGGTAACATTTTGGGTCTAGTACTACTCGCTTAATGTTTTGGTATTTATACCGTGGATCTAAAGACTGAGAGTTTGAAGATCGGGGGTCACAGATTGTGATCGGGATTGTTGTAACATTTTGGGTCCAGTGCGACTCCTTAATGTTTTGATATTTATACCGGGGATCTCAAGACTGAGAGTTTGAAGATTGGGGGTCATAGATTGTGATCGGGATTGGTGTAACATTTTGGATCCAGTGCGACACGCTTAATGTTTTGGTATTTACATCGGGGATCTAAACACAGAGAGTCTGATGATCGGAGGTCACAGATTGTGATCGGGGGTCACAAATGGTGACCAAGGCATGTTATCGGGAACCAAGCCTTGGCCGGGTAATTGGTTACGATCAGTTAGAGCTGTAGTCTGCTTGCCGAGTTTTGTTGTATCTTATGGGTATAATAGTGAGGTTACTTGGGACTCATGAGTACGAGTTTTCAAAAGAGAGTCTTGAGTATATTATTTATTTTATTGTCCATGAATGATGGGGTTTTTCATATTTAATTGTCGGAGTTTTAATTAATATGATTTTGTCACAATGTGACACTTGTTTTCCTTATAAGTAACTTTCGAAAGAAATCATGTGTGAGTTGTTTTTGTGAGTTGCTTCCCCAAATGTGTGGTTTTGTCGTGATTGTGTGAGTCGTTTTCTTAAATGGAATGGGTGGTTTTCTTGTGATTGGTGTGAGTTGTTTTGATTGTTGTATTTGGGCTTACTCATACAAGCTTTCATAAGCTGATCGGATTTGTCTGTTGCAACCCGATGCACTATTCAATGGTGTAGGAATTAATCCTACATGTCAGGCTAATCGCGGGTGAATTGAAGATGAGATCTAGTGGTAGCTGTACGGGTAGGAAGCTAATTTTGTGGCTTTATTGTTGTTAAGACTTCCTCTGTGTAGTAAGCTCTGTGGAGCATTTACTTATTATTTTGTTATGCAGCTTAATTCGTAAACTTGTGTAATGTAATATTTGACTCTACGGAGCGGGTCTATATTAACATTGTGTGTTCAGGGCATCAGTATGTACTTGGTTTAAAAGGAAAAAGTTTTCCAGGTATTTTGTATTGATGACTGAACCATTCGCGTCCAGTATAATTGTGAGATTATCTTGATTATGAATCGTTTTAAAAATCGGGGTGTGGCATCTTTTTCTTTGTGGCACGTGCAGCTAGCTTATCCATAATTTTATCTCTTCTTCTGCTTTCAACCACACACGAGACATTAATTGCACATCTACTAACTTGGAATGAGAATAAATCATGAATCGGAGACAAGTGGAATGGGAGAAGAAATGAATCGGTATGAGAATATTTTATTTCCATTATGCTGTCTACTTACCATGTAGAATTAGAATAAGAATGAAATTGATTACGATTGATGTTGTTTACTTATGTTTAGGAATCGGAATTGAACTACTTCAATTATTAGAATACCTCTTGAAAAAGAAAAAGAAAAAAGACAGTTATACGATTTCAAATACACCTCATAAATCGACAAACTGGAAGTCTGACCCAATGAGACGGTGGACAACTCGTCGGCGCCGCCGCAATGTAGCCAGTGCATCCTCTCTGAAAAAGCAACCGGCTTCTGCTATCCTCGTCAGCTCCTTCTTGGTTTCTCAAAGGGCAGTCCTTTTTGTTTGGGTCCCCAAAAAGTTCAAGTCTTTTATGTTGATGTGATTCTCTTTGCTTTGTTTTTATGCTTCAGAAGGAGTTGATTTGATGTCTCTCATGGTATTTAAGCTTTCTCCCAATCTATTATTCATTCATTTTGATATTTTCATGGTGATTTTGATGCTGGAATCTTTCTTTGAGGTATTGTTGATGTGATTCTCTTTCCTTTGAGGTATTGTTCTTCTTCAGCTATCTCAATTGTTACTGCTCTTCTTCTTTATGTGGCATTAGTTATGTGTATTGCTGCTCTTGGTGTGATGAGGACTATAGAAAAAGCAAAGAATTATGAATTTGTTGAGAAAGCTAAGAAGAAGCAGCTTGATATTGTTTTGGGATTAGATGAGAAGTGTACTTACATAAGCATTTGCCCAACCTTAATTAGCTATAATGAGCTACGCTTATACCACCACCAATGGTACCAACAACCAGCAAGGGTGTAACCTACGGAAACACCACCAAGCGGGCTGTCATCCGAGCGTTGGATCAGCCCGAGACCACAGTTGACGCACCGCCACGCGCCGCGCCGCGCCAAGGTCACCTCGCTGAAACATCAAAAGCTGGGAACTGAAGTATATCACCCACATTGAAATCAATAAAGAGATCAGTCTCTCCCTCACCTATAAAAGGTCCACTCCTCTCTCCTCATTAATTACGCATTTACTACTTACCTAAAACTATTCTGTCAACATAAATACATTGATTGGCTTAGGCATCAGAGTAGGGAAGACCGCCAACCGCGGTCTCCCTCTGATTCCCTGTGTATTTTATTTGACAGGTAGCGGAAACACCAAGATCTCTGCAACTAGCGGTTCACTCCGTGGACCAGCGTTAACCGAGGTTTAGCTACTGCTGAATCTCAGACATTAACATTGGTGCCGTCTGTGGGAATCCTTGAGCAAAAGGTCATCCCACCACAAAATCACCATGACTAACGACAGCGGGGAAATCGCCGACGGCCAAACGGACCAGTCCGCCAACCCCCAATCCACTAACCCCGCGGCTAACGTTAACTGCGCACCCTTCAACAAGAAGAAGCCATTTTTAAAAATATTTCTGCAATATGTTTCTAAGGTGGAATTTCTACATGGTGATAATTAGAGTGGATTATGTTCTAGAATTCTCAAGCAGGGACACAAAATTGGTCAAGGCAAATTCTACATATGAGTGTTTGACTACTAAGGTTCATTTTGATCTAGATGTTTATTGTTATTCATTTATCTCTTAAGCTTATTCTTCATATCTAACTGTATTCAAAACTACTGGGTTTTAGATCTCTTCCAGTTGAATTCCGAGAGAGGATGGGTTTTCAAAAGGAGACAATGTAGGATGGTTATCAAAATCAAATCCATTCCCATTCTTCCTTTTCGGCCAGAACACCACCGAAACCAAAATTTTCCATTTTTTATCTCTTCCTCAGCCCACTCCACCACCAAAACTTCACCAATTGCCATTAATTTGAAGGAAATTTAGGGGGAACTACTACAAGCATCCAAGGACCTCATCTCTATCCCTCTAATTCCTATGGTAGAACCCTTAATTTGGTATTGTAGGGGTTATAAGCATGGTGATTTACTCTCGTTGCGTGATTGCACAGGTGAATTTCTGAGTAGTCTAATTCTCGAGTTTTATGCCGATTAGAGTGAGTTAGTGACCATTGAACCGGCTCTATCTCTCTCTAATTGAGTTGTGTGACCCTTGAAACGGCACATTAATAACGTAATTGAGAATATATGGTCCTTGAGCCTTGAACTGCCTTGGATACGACTATCGTCTAATTAAGAATTTTGCATCAACATTGAATTAGCTTCCCGCACATAGCAATTTGGTGAAGGAGACTCCTTAGCACCCAACACTAGTACTCTCTTGTCTTAGATTTTTCGTAAACTACTTTAGCACTGTATTTTCATAGGCGGAAATATCTATTTTCGGTTGTTAAATTTAGCTTTAGTTTTCAAATTAAAAATCATAATTTCAAATACTTGTTGCTAGAATAATTTATTTTTGTGCTTAGTGGTCTGTAACCAAGTGGGGTTCCATATTACCTTGGGTATGATACTTGGAGCTTAATTTATTTGCCTTAAATTTGATGACCGTGTTGTATGACTCGTGAGGCACTAGTATATGCACCAAAATCACCTATTCGTCTTATGTGCTGAGGGACTATCTGCTTTAATAACACAAGTCGTTGAATCTTGAGCTATTCAAAGTTTGAGGATGTGTCTACAAGCTCCAACGTTACATCATTTATTTTTTGCAGATTATAGCTTCTTATTTGGAGTAGCTACTCTAGAAGAATGTCTCACTTACAAAAATATCTTGAACACTTATGAAAGAGCCTCTGGTCAGAAAATTAATTTCCAGAAGAATAGTGTGGTGTTTAGTCAAAATGTACATGCAGACACTCTGGCTGAACTTGCTGCAATATTCGAAGTTAAGTGTGTGGAGGAACATGACAAATACTTTAGCCTCCCATTGCATGTTGGAAAATCAAAAACTCAGATTTTTCAATACATCAAGGAGAAATTGTCCAAGAAAGTAGAGAACTGGAAGGCCAAAATCCTCAGCTATGCAGGTAAAGTGATTTTGATAAAAGCAGTTGCTGAATCGATGCCGATTTATGCCATGAATTGTTACTTATTGCCAAATAGTGTATGTGATGATATACACAAGCTCCGAGCTTCTTTCTTATGGGGTGACAAAAGAAGAAAATTCATTGGTGAAGTTGGAAAAAGGCCTGCCTCACTAAGCATGAATGAGGTATGGGATTCAAAAACATTTATGCTTATAACATTGCTATGTTAGCTAAGCAAGGCTAGAAAATCGTTAGAAATCCTACTTCACTCATTGCTAGATTGTATAAAGCAAGGTACTTAATTCCCAGTATGTGATTTTTGGCAAATAGACCTAGGAGATGCATCCTCCTTTACTTGGAGAAGTATTCTTGCAGGAAGACTAGTGTTGAAAGAAGGAATTAGATCGATGGAGAATTGGAGATGGCATAAAGGTTCACATATGGCATGACAATTGGATTCCAAACTGCTCACAGTTCCTTATTCAATGGCCGACACATTCTACTGTGGAAACCATGGCAGACCTCATTGACTCTCAAACTATAACGTGGATTCTGGAGATCATACAAGTTGTGTTTCACCCTACTGTGGCCGAAAGAGTCCTTAGCATTGCCTTTAGCAGATGGGGCATACCAGACAAGAAATATTGGAGCTTTGGAGCTTGGATAGAAGAGGCTGGTTCACCATCAATAGCGCGTACTGGATTGCTAAAGAACAAGTTATCAGCAATGCTCTTGTGTTCTCATCCACTAGTGATCCATTAAAAATTAAAGTTGTGAGGGAGACTTTGGAAAGATAAAGTACCTGGCAAAGTTCAAATCTGTGCTTGGAGAGCTTGCTGCATTTTACTACCTACAAGAGAGCGACTTACCACTAAGGGCTATGAGGGAGAACTCAATTGTCTCTTATGCCACCATCAACTTGAAGGTACGGCTCATCTCTTTTATAAGTGTCCTATAGCCTCCACCTTGTTATCTCAAACTCCTTTTCATCTTCAGAACACTCTACTTCCTCAAATCAATTTCAAAGAATGGATGCTAGAACAAGCTTTACACCTTAAGATGGAGATTTTTGACAAACTCTTGATGGTCATACGAGGCCTATGGACAAACAGATATACTAAGTTGTGGGAGGACACAACATGCACTGCTCCTGACATCTTCTTAAGTTGCATGACCTGGTTGGAAGAATTCCAAAAGTACAGAGCATCCAACGTTCCACCAAAGCAAGCTATCAAACATATATGGCAGCCTGCATTCGAGAATCAGCTTAAACTAAATGTAGATGGGGCGTACATACCACAAGTAACAGAAGGAGGAATTGGAGGCATACTCAGAAATTCTAATGGAATGGTTATTGCTACATTTCAAACAACTGTACAACATGTGAGCTCTACGCATCATGTGGAGCTGCTAGTTATCCAAGCTGGACTAGAACTGGTACAATGGTTAAACTATAAGCAGAAAACTATTGAAACAAACCGCAAGCTTGCTAGCTCCTCTTATCCTAATAGAGTATGGCCTTTTGCTTAATGATATTCAAAGCACCATGAAGAACCTACAGCAAGTCAAAATCTATTTTGCTCCTCGTGTATGTAACAAGGTCTCACATAAGCTAGCTAGTTTAGCCTTTGAATCTGAGCAATGTAACAGTTGGGTGCATTCAACTCTGGATTGTATCCGTGATCTCGTACAACAAGAGCTCTGTCCCCCTACTTGATTCAATAAAGCTTAGTATTCGTTTTGCCTTTAAAAAAAAAAATGTTCACTTGTTTTCATTTGTCCCATTAATAAAGTATAATCTTGTTTAGTTTAAATAAAAAATTTGTTTTTTTTTTCACTATTTTTTTATTATAGGAATTTTATTTTTAAATTTCAGTGTCTTGAGATTTTGTCATTGGTGTTATTGTAACTTTCTATTATATAAAGACTCCTATTGCACAAGCATTTATTTATTAAAAAAAGAATAGATACACACAACTCAATTTTGCTCTAAGAGGAGGCAAGGAGAAGTTGGAGGCAAGGAGGCAAGGCGGACTCCCGTGATCTTTTCCTCTCGTCCGGCGGCGGTCGACGACGGCGTTGGCGGTTCAGTCTCGCTGTTGTTGTATCGTTTGCCGGACGGGAATGGTTTTGGGCTAGTACCCTATTGGCTTAGGGATTTTCTAGCCTGAGGTTTGACTGTGGTGGCGGCGTAGTTCGGGATCTTTCTTCTCTACGTTATGGAGGCCATGGACATCATCTTGAGGGAGGCGATTCACGGTGTGAGGTGGGTTTCGGCGGCAGGGATGGCTACTTCGGGGGGAGCTGGTAGCGGCTTGAGACGGCGATCCAAGTTTGGTTGTCTTGCTCAGGCTTCATCGGTGCTTTCTGGTGATCGTTCCTTCAGGCGTCGTGGCTCTGGCTTGCTTGCGGCGGCGTGAAGTTGGCGGCAAGTTTTGGTGTGTACAGCGGTGTTGCACATGGAAGGGATGATTGGAATGGGCTGGGCCATGGGTGGACATTGGGTTAGGGTTTTCTTTTGGGCTTTAGGGTTTTTTTAAGGTTTTTTTTTTTTAAATTCCAATAACTCCCTAGTTTGTTTGGGGAAAGTAGTGAGTTTTGGCCCAGTTTAGGCTTGCTTTATTAGTGGGCTTTAGTCTATATTGCTATGGTTTCTTCTTACACCAAGTTAATGAATCTCCTGGAGTACCACAATTGAGTGCATTGACGAAGAGAGATTCGAAATAGTTTTCTTAGTGTACGCTGAGATTTGTAGTTGTGTAGGCTCGTAAAATTCAAATGAGCATCATTGTACTAGTGGATGGTACCCGTATTCCCTTACCTGCTTGACCACTGATTTAGGGTACAAGCATATAGGGTTTATTTGTATGTGCCGTTCTGGCTTTGGGATTAAATGAAATCTCTATTAGTCTGTCCAAAAAAAAAAAAGCATTCATTTATTAGAAATGGAGTTTTCTATTGGAAATTCTAAATTTACTCACTTAACCTCCTATGCTTTTTACACATCCTATCAAATTTTCAAATACTAAATTTATTCACTAAACCTCACTAAAGTTCCTCAAATAACCTCATTTATATAATTTGCAAACAAACTATTATCTTTAAAATAAAAAATTGAGTCATTTTCATGATTTAATTATTGTATAAATTTTAATTACATACTAATTCCTTAATCAAACAACATAAATCTCTTATTCTCTTTCTCAATAAAAGAAAATCAAACACTAGGTATTGAGTTTTAAAAATTACTTTTTAATCAACAAGAAAATAACATGAACTATTCTGTGGTTTTTCGTTTAACTTTTTTTGTTTTTGTTTTAGGTGTGCAAAAAAAAAAAAGGATTATTCATTTTTTCTTAATATTTATTTTATTTTCTCTATTTTATGTACCTCATGATTAATTATTTAATTATTTATTTGTTAACGTTAGTGATCCGTGGGATCTCTAGTTAGCTTTAGAGAGAGAGAGAGAGAGAATGACACAAGAAGTATAGTGGTTCGTTTCCCGCCTTAGCGGGAAACTACGTCCACTTGAATGTTACACTAGTGTGTTGAGCCTTGCGGCCCAAGGGGATTACAAAAGATGTAATGGGATCGATTGAGTTGTGGGAGGAGGCATTCCTTTTATAGGTGAAGGAAGCCATCTCCTTTACATGGTTTTCGATGTGGGACAAGCAAACAACTATTCTAGTATAGAAATGCATATTGTGGAGGCAACTTGGCAAGGCCGGAAAGGTGGCTTCCCGGCGACGGATTTGCGACTTCCGGATACCGTAGCGTAGCTTGAACATAGGGCTACAAGATGCAAGTAGCGGTTGGGCCTCACCATGGCTTGTGGGTGTCCCAAAGAGGGTGTTACTTATGCTTGGTGAGATAGCAAACTAGCCTTGCTAGTAGAGGTATCTACATTATTTATTTTTGAAAGGGGCCTGGTGCAGCTGCTCTCAAGACAGCAAAATACAAAGAGGGGGGGGGGGGGGAGGGTGGAGGGGGTGAAGAGACATAGAGCCTGAACCTCAGATTACAATAAGCATCAAGAGAACATCCTAAATAATACTAGGAGTCTCCACAAAAACTATGTATTCTAACATGCACCAATTAGCAAAGAGCGCACAACTGGCTACTCTATTTACTTTAACAAAGCGGTGACATAATGGAAAGATAACTCTATAACGAAGAAGCATCATTACAAATAGCATAGCTTTCCTACTATGTTGCCACACGAAAACAAATCCGGCGACATTCCATTTCATCCTGCCATTAGGAGGTTGCGTTCATTTAATCCAGTAAACAACTCGTCACTTCGCTAGGCCAGACAAGGCACATTGAGTGTGCATACCGGGACCAAGGCCACGTCGCCCTGCCCTAAAGTGGTAGGGACTTATTGCCAGCATAAAGCCACATCTTACTAAAAGTAAATAACAATAATACATAAACAAAAGATAAAAATAACATGGGCCCTGAGCCAAAGCCCAGACCCAATTATCACCGAGCCTAAGCCCAAATAGAAGACCACTTCAGTGACGCCACAACCATCTCGCCTACATCTCCCAGGCCATCCCATCATCGGTAGCACCTCCACCTCCATCTATTGTGCCCTGAGCGAGAGCGGATCTCCCACGCTCTAATTTAGTATAGAGCAGACTAGTAATCAGCCTCCCTAAACCAGATTCACCTTACGGAGCTCGCCTAGCCCGATCTATGCCTGCACTTCGACCGACATCATCTAGGACTTGCTCTGCCGCTCTCCCCTCCAGAGCCACAATGTTGGGTGCATCACGAGTATGAAAACTATGTGCAAATTTGTGTATGATGTGCCCTACTCCCAAGTATAGGAGGTCAAGTTTTAGTAAAGGGAAAGTGAGAGTATCGTACCCAAGGGATTGAGTAACTCTACCCTAACTAGATCATCGTGAAAAGAAACCTAGAAAAACACATGCGAGTCTATCTTTTTACAAATTAATAGTCTCGGCCCTTTGGAAGCCAAAACTATCAATAATGATATTTACAATGGTAAACTGGTAAAGTGGTGAATCGGCTTGGTTGATTTTAATTATTTATAAAGTAAACTAAGTTGCACAAAAATAAACTAAGCTAATAAAAACAAAATATAATAGAGACTTTGATCAATGAGATAAATAGGTTGTAAGGCATCACACCAAACCTCCTTTGTGCCAAATCTGAGTAACCAAATCTAACATGCTCATGCCAAGATGGAATCCCCCTCGGTTCTCTTGATTATCGAGTAACCAAGAAACAATTATACTAGAGAATGTATTTAAGCTACACCTTGATTATCGGACACAAGTAGACCTATGTAAATGCAAGCTAAGATCCCTTGATTATCGGACACCTAAGCCACATCCACATGATAAGCCCAATTGTAAGGACCCAAGCAACCTTATTTGATTATCACAAGATTACCATTTCTACATTTGCAACATGCTTTAGTTTACTAAGTTTGTCAAGCCTAGCATACTTCCATAAAATTATCAACACTTACCAACCTTAGGTGAAAAATCTAAGATGCATAAATGATGAACAATTAAACTAGCAAAGTAGAAATTCATGGCATGATCCATATTAAATTTAACTACATAGTTTGTACACAAATTCGGCTAGGGCTAAACCCTAGCCCCAAATTTATTCTACTCACAACCCATATTTACATAAATTAAAGCCATAAACTTATAAAGCATCAAGTAAAGAGAGAAAAGAGTAGAGAGAGGAAGGAATACCCACATGTTTGGTTCCAAAAAGAACCAAACCGTACGTCTAAGAACACTTTCTACCCTCCAAGATGCAAAACAAAGTGAGAAATGCTTCCTAGTATGGTATTTTTGGTTTCTAATAAGAGAAAGGAACCAAAAACACCATACAATTCCACAAATCTCTTAGAACTATGATGAACAAGGCTTGAATATGTGAAACTAGAGTTGTGATTGAACAAAAGTGTATAGATACTTCGGTTTTGGTAAGGAAAAACCAAAAACCCAAGAAGCTATACACCTATCTCTACACAACTAAGAACTATCAACTATGATGAACAAGGCTTGAATATGTGAAACTAGAGTTGTGATTGAACAAAAGTGTATAGATACTTCGGTTTTGGTAAGGAAAAACCAAAAACCCAAGAAGCTATACACCTATCTCTACACAACTAAGAACTATCAACTACATGATGAAGAACTAGGGAAAATGGAGAGGAAATGGAGAGAGAAAGGAGATGAAATGGATGAAGGAAAGCATGAAAAACGTCCAAAGTGAGGGGAGGGTGTTTTTATATGCCAAAAGTGATGAATGGAGGGTGGAGATCAAAGGAAATGAAGAGCTAGATGTCATTGACAAATGTGTAAGCACAAAATGTGGATCTAGTCTTTAACTCCATATAGAAATGACCTAGAAAGCCCATAGATATTTTGGTGGAGGAGAAAAAATAAGGGTAGAAGGGTCATTGTGTAAGGGAACAAGATAATAAATAGGAGACAAAGGTGTAAGGTGTAAGAATGTGACCATTTGTCATCTTTCATATTTTGAATTTCAACATAACGTAGACCTAAACTCTTCACACCTAAAGTCTCTAACCCTAGTCAGCTCTTCCTTATCCTCCACACAAGTTCTCGGCCGGCCAACTCGGCCGGAAATGTCTGAAATCCGGCGTTGACCACCGTTGACCCATTTTTTGTCCGTTTGCGCACTTTCTACTCCTTCAATTTAATCTCCACTAAGACTTTGGAATTAGCCTTCTATTTCTTCATACCAAATGTTCATCCATGAGTGTACATCATCCTCGTAAAATTTCAGAGCTTAGTTCGCCGTGGTGTGGCAGGAAATGCTGCCGGAATCCGTACAGGTCCTGTTTTGCAGTTTTTGTCTTCTAGTGCAGAAATTTGTACCAATATTTTGAAGGCCTTCCATTCCGAACTAGCCCTTGTACTCTTCATAACAAATGATCCTTAGGATTTTTTGAATGGATCTCAAAAGTTTCAACTCATTTGGAGTTTATTTGGTCAGTCTTCCACTCCTCCTTCCTTGCCTAGCTCGGTTTCTCCTAACCGGAGTAGGAAAATGTGCTAAAGTTGAGTTTTTAGGGCATTTCCAAGCTTTTCCATTATTTCCTAGCATGATAAGGAAAATATAATAAATATATATAAATAAACACAAAGGTTAAGTAAAAGTGCAAGATTAGGGAATAATTACTAGGTAATTATGGACCTAACACACAACCCTACCCCGCCCCGCCTTCCCGACATCTTTACATTGAGATCCCAAACCCGCCTGATTGTCAACCAACTACCGTCGACCTGCAAGCATTCTGGAAAGCGCCGCAACCACCACGCGGCCTACACTCCGAATGGACTCACTCCTTCTAGCCTGTTCGACGACGACGCCCCAAGGGCATGCCGTCGGACCGGGCATATACTTTGACGGAAGACTACTCCGCCTAAGGTTTTGAGAGTTTACTGTCCCCAGGAGGAGGAGTTTGTTTTTTTTAATGGTCGCTCTTTTTTTTTTTTTTTTTTGCAAGTATAATGGATATACTTAGATTTAGGTCATAATATGAATTATTTTGTTTTCCCTCACCAATATGCGTTCAACATGTATATCATACATTTTTATGTCACGTGTTCTTAATCATAGTTTTAATTCTTATTAAATATATATGAATGCTTTAATGAGTATGTAGTGAAATTGAAAAATGAAAATAGATAAGGAAAATAATAAAGAATGCAATATAATATTATTGAATTGGAAAGTCTAGAGGAAATCAATATAATAACTTTTTTGGGTATAATTATTATCCTAAATAATCATTTTATAGTCATTTAAGAGCATCTTTAGCAGACTTTCTGTTATGGCTCCTTAGCTATTTTGGAGAGCATGCATGTTTAGCTTTTTATCTATTTCAGCAGCTGCATGCACCAGACTCCTAAGTGGCTCTCTATTATAACTTTTAGCTATCTCGCTCCTAAATATAGAGAGCGAGATGAGACTCTCTATAATTTAAAACATTCATTTTAAGTTAATTTTATGTAGTTTATAAATGCACTTAAACTATTTAATCTTTATTTAGAAAACAAAATAAATTCAAAACTAGCTAAAATAGAGAGCATTGATGGAGACATTTTTCTAAAGTGGCTAGCTAAAATGATTTTTTAGCTATTTTGGCTAAAATTTAAGGGAGCTTCTATTCATACCTCCAAAGTTGGCATTTAGACCTCCCAACTTAATAGACCTCAAACTTACTTTTATAAATAACCAATTTGCTATCTAGACCTCCCTAATTTTCCCACAACGCCCATCGTCCAATAAAATCAATAAAAACTTCTTCTTTTACGTTCTATTCATACCTCCAAAATTAGTAGTTGAACCTCATTCAATTTTTGAAGATTTCACAATCCTATTTTACCCTTCATACAATTAAGCAGCACAAAAAAAAAAAAAAAATTCTCCAGTTGGTAGTCAATACAGTATTTTTCATTAAATCAATTGAATATAGAAGCACGTTGGTATACTGCTATCTGAGATGTTTAGATATTACTACCAATTCTCAAATTTTTTAATTAAACTGAGTTTTTGGATTCAAAGTTTTCATCATTTAATTATGATTTACATACAGATGCCCGTACAGAAAGTGGTCATGGTGTTCCAAAGCCGGTCCAACATAATGCTCCTTAGCTTGGAGAGAGACACATATTTACTAATTGCTTCGAGTTGGAAAAAAATCGCAAGCAGCAATACAATAGGCAATGCACAACTTAGAATTTTGCGAATTGCCTCATCGAAACATACTATTTGTAAAGGTAAGAAGAGATTTTTTTTTTTTTTTTTGTCGATGAGCTGTGACCTGTTGGTTATCTGGGATAACCGATATTGTGGATGTTACAGTTTCAAACCTCACTGACATCATGGGAGGGGAGGGGAGGGTGGGGTTTAAAAAAAAGAAAAAAAAAAAAAAGAGTTTTTATTTTTATTTCCCTCTTTTGTGTCCTTATTGGTAATTTGGCATGAGTTGACAAAGTCAACTATAACTTGGAAAAAGAGAGAGGTCCAAATACCAAATTTGGAGGTATGAATAGAAGCTCCCAAAATTTAATTGAAAAATGGCTAGCATTGCTAAAGATGCTCTAATAATTTACAATAGAGTGAGGTGAAGTGAACAGATTTGGAGGTCCTAATAGAAACACTCTTAGAAATGACATCTTATCTTCTTGTTGAATTAGATTATATATAAGAGGACACCATGAAAAAAAGAGTGAAAACACGACATATAATTTTTCATGATTATTTTGAAGGTATTACATTCATAATTATTACTAAACCAACTGCTTTAGTATCATTTATGTGACTGAGGTAAGGGAGATCATTATACCCTGCAAAATCAGGCACAAAGATGAATATTAATTGAATGTCACCATTCACACTCACCAAAGACATATGTCTTCATATCTTATGAACTTGGTAATTTGTGAAGCTTACAGATAATAATCAATATTAATTATTCCCCCCATAGGGTTAGCGATTTTGGTGAAAGCCTCTTTAGAAAGGTCGAGAGTAAATGGGCATCCGGGACAATGATCTATAATTTTTACAGTTACGTTTGCATTGGTGCAAGGAGGCGGTACGAGATTCCTAGGACCTGTGCATTTAACGGTGACAAATTTCCCACATGCTGCACCATTGTTCCATATGGCGTCACCTGCTGCTGCAATCATCACACCTTCTTGGGTGTAATTGTAGCATGCTGATGCTGTCAACAATAACATCGAGCTTAAACTTTGAGAATGTTGACTAGTGTCAGGTTTCTTTAACAAGTTCATGAAAAAGAGAAAGCTATAGGTAAAAAATAATAAAAATCATTCATTTTTCATCAAATGAAAGCTTTAAGATCTCTTGAAATAAATACTCACGAATATAGGTGGTGTAGTAAGTAGCAGTTCCTGGTGTGGCCATAGATGTCGACATGAGGCAGGCGACGATGCTCAAGATAATCAAAATATTCTGAATCCCCATTTGTTTCCTTCCTGTATGATTACTAGGAGAAAAACTATATGAATATCGGTATCTTTTGAAACTTAACAGATATGATCACATTGTATTGCCTCATCCCTTTTTATACCATAGTCTAAAACTAGTACCACTACCTACCATATTTTCACTATATATGTCAAGAACAATATTTATGTATGGTCTGGTAGTCAGCCCTTGATTTAATGGCACATAACAATTTTGACTCTATATTTTGGTAGACTAGTTTGAGACTCCTATATCTCTAAACCATCAACCAATTTTGAATAACCATTTTGGCAATTTCTATATATTGTGGCAAAATAAATTTATTAATAACTACCAAATGTGAAAGTGAAATGGAATTGGTCTATTCATTTAATTTCATAGCCCCTTTATATAGGGATAAAATTACAATGGAAACATCGATTAATATCAATTACAATAATGATAGTAAATGTTGATTGTGATGTATATTGCAATTCCTTGATTCCCTCTTCGTCAGTTTCTTTAACGAAGGCACATAATGTGCTTTTCCTTTAACACTCCCCCTTGTGCCAAGTCAAAGACGAAATGGTGCATGAGTTGTTGCCTCATTAAAAACCTTGCCAAGTAACAATAAAAACCCTGTAGGACAAAAAATACACCTTGGTCGAAGGAAAAGAGCACAACGCACCTCTTACATTTGAGGATGACATGTGTGTGTTAGCCTCCCCCTGACGTCTACACCTCCCCCTGATCCTTACATTAATCAAGGGAGCTTGGAAAGTCTTCGCATTCCTATGTTTTTCACATGTTTCTCAAATATGGCCTTAGGCAATGATTTGGTGAACAAATCTGCCACATTCTCCTCAGACCTTACTTGGTTCACTTGAATCTTGAGGAGAGCATGTTGTTGTTGATTGTAGAAAAAACTTTGGCGATATGTGTTTTGTATTATCACCCTTGATATAACCTAGCTTCATTTGTTCGATGCAACTTGCATTATCTCATAAATGCAAGTAGGCTCTTCAGTGGTAGAACTCAAACCACTAGTCCCTCGAATATGTGTAATGATAGCTCTTAACCATATACACTCATTGTACCTACATGTACGTTTGCAAAGCATAATTAGCTATAATCAGCCACGTTCATCGTACCGCCAGAGGTACCAACTACCGTCAAAGGAGTGACCCACGGATAAGCAGCCAGGCGGGCCACGGCCAGCACAAGAGTTCCCCGGGATCACCGCTGACGCGCCGCCACGCACTCTGCCAAGACGGCATCAGAAGCTACTGAAACTGGGAACTGAAGCACATCAGTCCCACATCGAAAACAAAGAGAAGATCAGACCTTTCCTCACCTATAAAAGGTCCTCTCTTCTCTCTTCATTATGACGCATTAACTACTCATTTATTATTGTGCTGCCTATGTGTATCAACTGACTTAGGCATCGGAGAAGTTAAGACCGCCCAACGCGGTCTCCCTCTGACGCCCTGTCTTTCATTTGGCAGCCAGCAAGGATCATCAAGTATACAGAGTAGCGGTCCGCCCACCGGACCCGCGTTAAACGAAGGTTTGGCTACCGCCAGACTTTGAGCATTAACATTGGCGCCGTCTGTGGGAACCCTTGAACAAAAGGTCATCCCATCACAACTACCATGACTAGCGGTAGCGGGGGAAACGCCGATGAGCAGGCAGACCAATCCGCCATTCCCCAACCATCCAATCCAGCGGTAGGTGTTAACCGCGCACTATTCAACACCCCAACTAACCCCGGCGGTGAGACGAATCCAAGCAGCAGCCGCCCACCAGGCCAGGACCTCGCCGCCATGTACGAGCTGGCACTGGCAGACCTTCACAAGGCAAACAGAGAGCGTGAAGAGGAGCGCAGAGAGAAGACCGAGGCCCAAAAGCAGGTGGCTACGCTGATGTCGCGTTTTGATGACCTGAAAAGGACGTTGGAAAGAACCGCCAACCCGGCACAGAGCGAGCATTCGCATAGCACAAGGCGTAGTCATCCCAACGCTGGTACATTGGGACCAGAACCAGTCGTGCAGATGCAGGTCCCGCTGGATCCCCCTGAACTACTGGGGATGGGACCACCGCCCATTCCACAACTCATGTTGGAGCAGGAGGCAGAGTCGGTACCACGCACCAACCGCTCGGAAATTAGGGCAAGAACTGAGGGCGATCCGCCTGCGCCAAGGCGTAGGCAGACCCAGCGGAGTACATACGCCGGACCCGCCGGCGACGCAACAGCCCAAATTCTGGAGAGGATGCAACAGTTGGAACAAAGGTTGGTCCGGGCGGAGTCGGGTGCCACGCCGCCAACTCAAAGTCCACTTTTCACGTCCAGACCAGGGCCCTTCACCGCTGCAATTCTACAAGCCATCAGGCCTGCGTACGCAAAAACTCCAAAGATGTCGCATTACAGCGGTACAACCGACCCCTTCGTCCACATGGACACCTTCAAGAAGGTCACCAACAACAAGGGATTTGACGATCCCACTCTGTGCCACTTGTTCAGCGAAACACTGGACGGAGAGGCAATGAATTGGTTCTTTGAGTGTCCGCCAGGATCCATTGACTCATTCAACACACTATCACATACCTTCCTCTCCCGGTTCATCTTATTGTCCGCCGGACATCATAACACGAGTTAGCTGTTCAGCGTCAAGCAGGGAGAGAATGAATCACTAAAGGCATTCGTCACAAGGTGGCGAGCGGCAGCATCTCAGTGCCGCGATCTAGACAAATCGATGGCATCGGCGGCCTTCAAGCAAGGACTCCTCAAGGGGCCGTTCCTCTATCACCTCAACTACAATCATCCAAATGCGGCATATGACCATATCATGAGTGAGGCGGTCATTCACGCCCAGGCGGAATTCATTACATATGGAGAAGTCCCACCACCACCGGCAACACCAACAAAGGCAACACAGCCCACCTCTAGTCATGAGACCGTTAATAAAGCACCCGCCGCATCGCCAACTGACAAGAAAAGGGAATGGCCACAGGGCCACTACCAGAGCAAGCGGCAGAAGGATCAATACCACAAGGGCAATCGCCCAACCCAGGAAGATAACCGCAACAGACAAACAGAGTCTTCTCAACGGTATGCAGTGTTCACGGTCCTCACAACCTCGTACGAGGAAATATACAATCAGTGCAAGGATCAAATCCCGCCACCTCCCCCAGCAAAATACCCGAAGACGGGCAAACCTAAAAACACTGGCAGATGGTGCAAGTACCATGAAGACAGCGGCCACAATACCAACAGCTGCAACGCACTAAAGACGGCAATTGAGACCTTGTACCGTGAAGGCAAGATGGAACAGTTCAAGGTGCGCCAACCGCCACCCGTGATCGCCAACGTAGAGACGTTGGGCCGCATTAACACAATCGAGCGGTGCTCCAATCACGGGCATGTCTCACAGAGCCAGGAAGCGTTATGCACGCATTAATCACCCAAAGGAGGTCTGCCATATCCGTTACGAGAGATCCGCCAAAGTCCCAAAGGTGGGTTGGGAACCTATTACATTCTCAGAGGAGGAGGAGCGCGGGTTGCACCTACCCCATGATGACCCCTTCTTGGTCGACGCCATTCTTGGCAGGTTCTCAGTGGGGAGAATATTGGTAGATAGCGGGTCCGTTGTCAACGTCATCTTTAACGGTTGCTACAGCCACCTCAAGCGGAATAACAAGTTGCTCCAGGACCATGAGCCACTGCTCAGCTTCTCTGGTGACGTCACACAACCGCTCGGTTCTGACTACATGCGGTTGACTATTGGCGCTAGTCCATGTATGGCGGAAGTACATACAGAATTCATAATCGTTGATTGTCTCAGCTCATATAATGCCATCCTCGGACGACCGGCGCTCAACAAGCTTAAGTGCATTATCGCCGGATACATGCTTCTCATGAAGTTCCCCACACCTAACGGCACGGGCAGTGTGAGGGGAAGCCAGCAGTTGGCGCGCGAGTGTTATTCAACCACCATGGCACGGTCAGCGCACCGCCATGATGTCCTGACAGTGGGAAACCAGGCACCGCCACCAAATATCTTCGAGGACCCTAGGGATGAGGAGGAGAAGTATGTAAGGAAGGAGCCGGTCAACCCGGACACATCCTTGAAAGTTGTCTGCATCTCAGACGAGCACCCTGAGCGAACAGTCCGCATAGGCGCCCAACTAGACCCAGAAGTAGAGGCAGAGCTCATTCAATTCCTACGCCATAACGCCTCCGTCTTTGCATGGTCCTACGCGGACATGCCAGGTATCTCCCCTGAGATTATCACTCATAAACTGACCATCAAACCCTCCTTTTATCCCATCAAGCAGAAGCGGAGGGCCTTCGATGAGGAAAAATACCGGGCAATCGGAGAAGAGGTCGCCAAACTCCAGGACATTGGATTCATCCGCCAGGTCATCTATCCCCAGTGGATCTCAAATTTGGTAATGGTCAAAAAGCCCAGCGGCAAGTGGCGGATGTGTGTTGACTTCAAAAATCTCAACAAGGCATGCCCAAAGGATAGTTTCCCGCTACCCCGTATCGATCAGTTGGTCGATTCAACCGCCGGACATGAGCTCCTCAGCATGATGGACGCTTTCTCTGGATACAATCAGATCAAAATGCACCCCAGCGACTAGGAATGCACTACCTTCACCACCGACAAAGGCCTCTACTGCTACAATGTCATGCCTTTCGGTCTGAAGAACGCCGGTGCCACTTATGGTTGATGAACGCCATGTTCGCTGAGCACCTGGGAAAAATCATCGAGGTCTACGTGGACGACATGCTAGTTAAGAGCATAAAGGCCGGCGGACATGTGGCAAACCTCAGGATCATAGTAACCATTCTCTTGGCCTATGGTATGCGCCTCAACCCGGAAAAATGTTTCTTTGCAGTCACCGCTAGCAAATTCCTGGGATACATTGTCAGCGAGCGGGGCATAGAGGCTAACCCAGACAAGGTCCAGGCCATCCTTGACCTGGCGGACCCTGAGTATAAGGTACACGTCCAGTGCCTCCAGGGCAAGTTAACCGCCCTTTCTCGATTCATCTCTCGACTCACTGATAAGTGCGCCCCATTCTTCAAACTCCTCAAAACAACGCACAAGAAGGTCATCGACTGGAATCCAGAATGTCAGGCGGCGTTCCAGGGCCTGAAGGAATACCTGGCGGCAGTCCCTCTCCTCTCTGTCCCTGTCCAAGGAGAAACCCTATTCATATACCTAGCGGTATCCGCATCGGCGGTAAGTTGCGCAATTGTCCGAAGGGAAGGCCAAGATGAGCTCCCAGTGTTCTACGCCGGCAGAGGCATGAACGGAGCAGAAACAAGGTATCCTCCCTTGGAGCAACTGGCCCTTGCACTTATCGTTGCCGCCAGGCGCCTCCGCCAATACTTCCAGGCCCACACGATCCATGTGTTAACCAATCAACCGCTGAGGCAAGTAATGCAGAACCCTGAACACTCGGGGCGCCTCAGCAAGTGGGCCATCGAGCTCAGCGAGTTCGACATAGAATACAAACCAAGAACCGCCATGAAGGGCCAGGCAGTGGCAGACTTCATCGCTGAACTCACCGAACGTCAACCTGAACACGGTATAGAGGTAGTGCCCGGAGCGGAAGTGGTAACCGTTGCGGAGGCGAGTCCCCTCCAGTCAGAATGGAACCTACATGTGGACGGGTCCGCCAGCGCCAAGGCCAGCGGCGCCGGAGTCATCTTTACAGGACCCGGGGGACTGAAAGCGGAGTACGCGTTGAAATTCAACTTCAAAGCTTCAAATAATGTGGCGGAGTACGAGGCACTTATCGCCGGTCTACTCCTCGCCATTGACTCAGGGGCTGACAGCGTCAACATATTCAGCGACTCTCAGTTAGTCGTTAACCAGGTCAACGACAGCTTCCAAGCCAAGGACCAGCAGTTAGCGGCATACTTGGGATACGTCAAAACATTGCTAAAAAAGTTCGACTTTCACACCATCACACAAATCCCCAGGGAAAAGAACGCCAAGGCTGATTCACTGGCGAGACTGGCGACCGCCCAGCCACATCAAAGTCCAGCGGACACAAAGGTGGAATGCCTTGACAAGCCAAGCATCACAAAGACCCTAGCAGAGATCTTCAACATTGAAATCAACCCCAGCTGGATGGACGAGATCACTGCATACAAGCGCAGCGGCACATTACCAGAGGATAAGGTCAAGGCACGCCAAATTCAGCAGAGAGCAACCCGCTACAATATCCAGAATGGCAAGCTTTACCGCCAGGGGTTCACTCACCCCAACCTCCGCTGTTTAACCCCGGAGGAAGGAAGGGTCGTGTTGGCAGGAATCCATGGCGGGGAGTGCGGAAACCACACGGGCGCCAGATCCCTGGCCAATCGCACAATGCGACAGGGCTACTTTTGGCCTACGCTTGGTGAGGACGCCCGGTAGGTATCAAGATCTTGCCACAAATGCCAGCAATTCGCCGATCTCCCACATGCGCCGGCGGAACCACTTTCAATCATCATCGGTCCATGGGTCCACTCTACATGGGGCCTCGATTTGATGGGAAAATTCCCAACCGCCAAAGGACAGTTCAAGTACATCATTGTTGCTATCGACTACAACAGCAAGTGGATAGAGGCAGAGCCACTGACGGCCATCACTACCGCCAAAGTCATTCACTTCCTCTGGAAAAACATTTACTGCCGCTATGGTGTCCCACACACAATCATTACAGACAACGGCACACAGTTCAACAATGAGGAGCTCATCTCATTCACCGCCAATCTGGGCACCAAGATGAGCTTCGCATCTGTCGCCCACCCCCAAACCAACGGCCAGGTCGAAGCGGCAAACAAGATAATCAAGAAGCTGCTAAAAAAGAAACTCGACACTGCCAAGGGCTTGTGGGCGGAAAAGCTTCCAGAAGTGCTATGGGCCATCAGGACGACTCCATCCTCCGCCACTGGTGAAACCCCTTTTTGTATGACGTTCGGAACTGAGGCCGTTCTACCTGTCGAGGTAGCTCAACCCACCGCTCGGGTCGAGTGCTACCACCTAGAGACCAACGGCGATGGCATCCACCTGGACTTGGACCTCCTAGAGGAAAAACGACACAAGGCCCATTTGCAAAACCTGCAAAACAAGCAACGAGTATCGCGTTTCTACAACGCCAGAGTCAAGGCCCGGAACCTCCAACTGGGGGACTGGGTAATGAAGGAAGTCATTCCAGCACCAACAAAACTCCGCCCAACTTGGAAAGGTCCATACAAAATAGTAGAAGTCTGTTAATGCTCAAAGTCTGGCGGTAGCCAAACCTTCGTTTAACGCGGGTCCGGCGGGCGGACCGCTACTCTGTATGCTTGGTGATTCCTGCTAGCTGCCAAATGAAAGACAAGGCGTCAAAAGGAGACCGCGTTGGGCGGTCTTCACTTCTCCGATGCCTAAGTCAGTTGATATATAGGCAGCACAGTAATAAATGAGAGTTAATGCGTAATTTAATGAAGGGAGAAGAGAGGACCTTTTATAGGTGAGGAGAGGTCTGATCTTCTCCTTGTTTTCGATGTGGGACTGATGTGCTTCAGTTCCCAGTTTCAGTAGCTTCTGATGCCGTCTTGGCAGAGTGCGTGGCGGCGCGTCAGCGGTGATCCTGGGGAACTCTTGTGCTCCGGCCGTGGCCCGCCTGGCTGCCTATCTGTGGGTTACTCCTTTGATGATAGTTGGTACCTCTGGCGGTACGATGAGTGTGTCTGATTATAGCTAATTATGCTTTGCAACGTACATGTAGGTACAAGTCCCCCAAGTCCCCAGTCAAGGAGGGCAATCTTGGTTGGGGAGTTGATCGGCGGTGTGAAGCGTTTTCTTCCGCTAGACTTTTGCAAAAGCATAATTAGCGTCAGTGCGTTGTCAACCATGGATATTACTGAGCAAACGCTTTATACCCTTTCGGGTGGGCCCCTGCTAGGCCCCCCAGGGAGTCCCCCACTCCCCGGCTAAGATGGACCTCCGGATGGTCGCGAAATTTGTTTGGTGAGGGGGAGCTGCACGGAGCAGAGGGTGTTGGGTAGTGAACCCAATCTTTAGGACCCGAGTGACGGGGGTCAACGTACCTAATCAGGGTCGTCGTAGACTGTTGACTAGTCCCCGTGTCCCGTAGGGACAATCTGACTGTAATGACGCGTGGCGGTCATTTGTCAGAATGAGGCGTGGCCTCGGGATCCGCCGCTGGCGGGAGTCCCCCCGCTGGTTCATAGCGGTAAACAGCGTCCAGTGGACGTGCTTGGCGTTAATTTATTGAGCGGTACCGCGCTGAATAAAGTACGCGATTTGTCAGATAAAAGAGGTTTCCGCTAGAGGTGCGTAGCGGAAGGTGCCCCGTTTGTATGATGACAAGGGAGAAGTGTCGCTTTTAGGAGACTTCGTAAATAACAGCTAGTGAAAAGTTCTGCTGGCGGGGTTCCGCCCAGCGGAGAACGTCACTAGGAGAGGATAAGTGAGAAGTTTCGCTGGCGGGGTTTCGCTCAGCGGAGACTGACTTGGAGAGGACAAGTGAGAAGTTTCGCTGGCGGGGTTTCGCTCAGCGGAGACTGACTTGGAGAGGACAAGTGAGAAGTTTCGCTGGCGGGGTTTCGCTTAGCGGAGACTCACTTGGAGAGGACAAGTGAGAAGTTTCGCTGGCGGGGTTTCGCTCAGCGGAGACTCACCTGGAGAGGACAAGTGAGAAGTTCCGCTGGCGGGGTTTCGCTCAGCGGAGACTCACTTGGAGAGGGGTGTACCCTGGATTGCTTTCGTGATACGCCTTGACACGTGGCAAGTAACTAGAGGGTTAGCGTGTGGAGACGCGTCTCCTCAGTCCGGCCGTCTTCTCGTCATTAATGCGAGTAATGATGGATTTCGTAACCGAGGCGACGCCTCGGTTAACCCGGAGGGTTAGTGCGGACAGGGGACACGTGGACGGCTGGGGTGTGATGTCGTTTTCTAGCGGACGGCCCAAAAGCCGCTGATGTTGACATAAAAGGGGGGGAACGTATTGAGAAGGGAGATCAGAAAATCCATTCGAACTGTTTGTCGTCTTCAAGCTCTGCCCAGCCGAGATTTGCAGAGAGAGTGCCGTGAGTTGGTGGAGTTCTCGTGGTCGAAGAGACGAAAATTTCCGTCGTCGGGGCATAGCGAGCATCAGTACGCCGGCGAGTTAACGACAGGTTAGTGTTTTGGTTATCCTTCTCTTCGGTTTTGTGTTGTTGTCGAATTGTGGGTTTGGTATTTTGTGTCTGGGATTGGTGTGTGAACTGGGTTTCTTGATGCTCGTCGGGGGTGTAAGATGAGATTTGAGGTAGGTTACGATGCTTTGACAGAGAGTTGACAGTTAGGGTTTTGCTAGATGGTTGAATCTGGGTTGAGGGGGGGGTTTTTATTCATGTTTTGGTATTTTCTGGGTAGCTGTTCGTGGTGCTTTGCTATGGCTGATATAGGGATAGGTTAGATCCTTCTGTGGGCTAACTGATTTGGGTTTTAGGGTTTTTGGGATGGCCAACGTCGTAGAGATCTCGAGCAGTGAGGACTCCGGGTCTGACGTGTCAATCAGTGTGGCGGATAGGGTTTTTATTGACTCGTTGCGTCCGTCTGCCCGTGCAGGAACCTCACTGCCAGAGCCGTTAGACATCGAGCCGCTGCAAACCATACCCTGGGAAGTTGTCATGGGCCGTACGTCGCGTCCGGAGAGTTCTAGGGCGGGTGAGGAAGCTGCTGCGCGGGAGAGGAGTGAGGAGCGGCTAGCAAGTAATAGTGCCGCCAGTGGTTCTGCTGACGGGGGAAACGTGACGGGGGAGGAAACAGAGTCGGCGTGGGTGCTCCCGGATGGGACCCCCGTCGACGAGGCGGGAGGGCGGATGACTGCCGCCTTGGTCAACCGGATGAAACGGACATACCGGCTGCCGGGAGTGGTGAAGCTGCGCCAACCGACTGCGGACGAAAAGGCCTCAATTCTTCCAGCGGGGTTCGCCGCCGTTCACGAGGCAATATTCCGCCAAGGAGTGACGTTGCCGCTAGTGCCCAACCTTCAGATCCTGGTGTGTGAGTTCGGCGTCGCTTTTGGGCAGATCTGTCCCAACATGTGGCGGTTGATGCTGGCGATGAACTCCTTGTGGCGGCTATCCGGGTGCGAGGGGCCGACGGTGGCGGAGGTTTTGCACTTCTACGAACTGGTGTACATTAATCGCCAAGGGTGTAGGGGGCAAGTAAATTTGAGCCGCCGGCAGGGAGCGCCCAAGCTGATCCTTTAGCTCAGCCTTTGGGCACCTGGCGGTCGGGCTGAACGAAATGTTCTTGGCGGCCTCCAAGCAACCCCGGATTGAGGGACAGCTCCGGGAGGAGGTTAAGAGGCTTGAGAGGGAGCTGGCGGTGGCCAAGGACAGGCTGGCAGATGTGGAGCGACGCCTGATGAAGGCAGACTGTGACGCGGCGGACGCTCGAGGCAAGCTAGACGTCGCCATCCAGCGGGACATAGAACGAAATGATCAAGTCTCCCAGCTGGAGCAAGACAAGGCCTTGCTGCAAGAGCGTGTGACCGCCAAGGAGAAGAAAATTGACATCCTGCAGCGGGAGTCTGCCGCCAGGCAAGGGGAAGTGAAGAGACTGGAGGGTGAGTTGACCCGGCTGAGGGATGATGGAAGCCGAGCCGCCGCCGCCGCTGTGGAGAATTTCAAGCAGTCGGCGGAATACAAAAACGCACTGAATGAAGCGGCGAAGGTCGGCGCCCTGGCGAATGTCGAGATGTTGCGAGCGAAGGGTGCCATTGATTGGGCCAAGGCGTCCCTGCCCAAGGCGCCGCAAGCAAAAAATGCAGCGCCGACGAAGAGACCCCCGCCAGTACCCAGTCCCCCAGCAGGAGGTGGCAGCTCAGGCAGTGGGTATCAGACTCCGGCGGATGGGACCATTGAGACGCCAAGTCCTACCGCTCAAGGGACTGACCAAGCAAGCTGTGAACAGCCGTCGCAGGCTGAAGTAGGCGACGCCGAGGCCAACCCCTGACATGCCGGACGTGCCCTGTTTTGACTGTGTAGCCGCTGAGGCTGAAAATATATGTACTTTTGTTGTTTTTTTTTTTAATGTAATGAACAATTTTTGGGTGGGGAGTCCCAGCCCTGAATATATGAAATATGGAATTTTTGACGTTGTGTGATGACATGTCTATACCGCTAGAGTTTTGACTTAGGATGTTCTTTTGCAATCAATGAAAAATTAAAGGAATTAAGATTGGTCCAAGTGCACAACGTAGCGGACGAGGTCCGCTGACGATTGCCGGCGTTGCCAGCTGCCCTCAGTGCTAGACTTGGTAACAATGGTTTGAATAATTCCTCGTTTCATTGATAACTGACTGGTCAGTGTTAACAAAAGTGGGGATGTACCCGTTGGGTAGCTTCCCTTAGCTAAATATTGAACAAAAATTTAGCTAAGTCAAGATGCTCCTGGGTAGCGACATGACTATTTGTAGTAATACCGAAGGTGTTCGGTATTCCAAGGGTGGGTCGTAGTGACTCCATCCTTGTCCATTAAGTAGAAGGTGCCTGGGCTAACGACTTCTTCTATTTTATATGGACATTCCCAAGTTGGGCGGAGTTTTGTTGGTGCTGGAATGACTTCCTTCATTACCCAGTCCCCCAGTTGGAGGTTGCGGGCCTTGACTCTGGCGTTGTAGAAACGCGAAACTCGTTGTTTGTTTTGCAGGTTTTGCAAATGGGCCTTGTGTCGTTTTTCCTCTAGGAGGTCCAAATCCAGGTTGATGCCATCGCCGTTGGTCTCTTGGTGGTAGCATTCGACCCGAGCGGTGGGTTGAGCCACCTCGACAGGCAGAACGGCCTCAGTTCCGAACGTCATACAAAAGGGGGTTTCACCAGTGGCGGAGGATGGAGTCGTTCTGATGGCCCATAGCACTTCTGGAAGCTTTTCCGCCCACAGGCCCTTGGCAGTGTCGAGTTTCTTTTTTAGCAGCTTCTTGATTATCTTGTTTGCCGCTTCGACCTGGCCGTTGGTTTGGGGGTGGGCGACAGAGGCAAAGCTCATCCTGGTGCCCAGATTGGCGGTGAACGAAATGAGCTCCTCATTGTTGAACTGTGTGCCGTTGTCTGTAATGATTGTGTGTGGGACACCATAGCGGCAGTAAATGTTTTTCCAGAGGAAGTGAATGACTTTGGCGGTAGTGATGGCCGTCAGTGGCTCTGCCTCTATCCACTTGCTGTTGTAGTCGATAGCGACAATGATGTACTTGAACTGTCCCTTGGCGGTTGGGAATTTTCCCATTAAGTCGAGGCCCCATGTAGAGTGGACCTATGGACCGATGATGACTGAAAGTGGTTCAGCTGGCGCATGCGGGAGATCGGCGAACTACTGGCATTTGTGGCAAGATCTTGACACCTGCCGGGCGTCCTCACCAAGCGTAGGCCAAAAGTAGCCCTGTCGCATTGTACGATTGGCCAGGGATCTGGCGCCTGAGTGGTTTCCGCACTCCCCGCCGTGGATTCCTGCCAACACGACCTTTCCTTCCTCCGGGGTTAAACAGCGGAGGTTGGGGTGAGTGAACCCCTGTCGGTAAAGCTTGCCATTTTGGATATTGTAGCGGGTTGCTCTCCGCTGAATTTGGCGTGCCTTGACCTTATCCTCTGGTAGTGTGCCGCTGCGCTTGTATGCAGTGATCTCGTCCATCCAGCTGGGGTTGATTTCAATGTTGAAGATCTCCGCTAGGGTTTTCGTGATGCTTGGCTTGTCAAGGCATTCCACCTTTGTGTCCGCTGGACTTTGATGTGGCTGGGCGGTTGCCAGTCTTGCCAGGGAATCAGCCTTGGCGTTCTTTTCCCTGGGAATTTGTGTGATGGTGTGAAAGTTGAACTTTTTGAGCAACGTTTTGACATATCCCAAGTATGCCGCCAGCTGCTGGTCCTTTGCCTGGAAGCTGTCGTTGACCTGGTTAACGACTAATTGAGAGTCGCTGAATATGTTGACGCTGTCAGCCCCCGAGTCAATGGCGAGAAGTAGACCGGCGATCAGTGCCTCGTACTCCGCCACATTGTTTGAAGCTTTGAAGTTGAATTTCAACGCGTACTCCGCGTTCAGTCCCCCGGGTCCTGTTAGGATGACTCCGGCGCCGCTGGCCTTGGCGCTGGCGGATCCGTCCACATGTAGGTTCTAATCCGACTGGAGGGGACCTGCCTCCCCGACGGTTACCACTTCCGCTCCAGGTACCATCTCTACACCGGGTTCAGGTTGACGTTCAGTGAGTTCAGCGATGAAGTCCGCCACTGCCTGGCCCTTTATGGCGGTTCTTGGTTTGTATTCTATGTCGAACTCGCTGAGCTCGATGGCCCACTTGCTGAGGCGCCCCGAGTGTTCAGGGTTCTGCATTACTTGTCTCAGCGGTTGATTTGTTAACACATGGATCGTGTGGGCCTGGAAGTACTGGCGGAGGCGCCTGGCGGCAACGATAAGTGCAAGGGCCAGTTGTTCCAAGGGAGGATACCTTGTCTCCGCTCCGTTCATGCCTCTGCCGGCGTAGAAAACCGGGAGCTCATCCTGGCCTTCCCTTCGGACAATTGCGCAACTTACCGCTGATGCAGATACCGCTAGATATATGAATAGGGTTTCTCCTTGGACAGGGACAGAGAGGAGAGGGACTGCCGCCAGATATTCCTTCAGGCCCTGGAACGCCGCCTGACATTCCGGATTCCAGTCGATGACCTTCTTGTGCGTTGTTTTGAGGAGTTTGAAGAATGGGGCACACTTGTCAGTGAGTCGAGAGATGAATCGAGAAAGGGCGGTTAACTTGCCCAGGAGGCATTGGACGTGCACCTTGTACTCTGGGTCCGCCAAGTCAAGGATGGTCTGGACCTTGTCTGGGTTAGCCTCGATGCCCCGCTCGCTGACAATGTATCCCAGGAATTTGCTAGCGGTGACCGCAAAGAAACATTTTTCCGGGTTGAGGCGCATACCATAGGCCAAGAGAATGGTTACTATGATCCTGAGGTTTGCCACATGTCCGCTGGCCTTTATGCTCTTAACTAGCATGTCGTCCACGTAGACCTCGATGATTTTTCCCAGATGCTCCGCGAACATGGCGTTCATCAACCGCTGGTAAGTGGCACCGGCGTTCTTCAGACCGAAAGGCATGACATTGTAGCAGTAGAGGCCTTTGTCGGTGGTGAAGGTTGTGCATTCCTGGTCGCTGGGGTGCATTTTGATCTGATTGTATCCGGAGAAAGCGTCCATCATGCTGAGGAGCTCATGTCCGGCGGTGGAATCGACCAGCTGATCGATACGGGGTAGCGGGAAACTATCCTTTGGGCATGCCTTGTTGAGGTTTTTGAAGTCAACACACATCCGCCACTTGCCGCTGGGCTTTTTGACCATCAGCAAATTTGAGATCCACTGGGGATAGATGACTTGGAGGATGAATCCAATGTCCTGGAGTTTGGCGACCTCTTCTCTGATTGCCTGGTATTTTTCTTCATCGAAGGCCCTCCGCTTCTGCTTGATGGGATAAAAAGAGGGTTTGATGGTCAGTTTATGAGTGATAATATCAGGGGAGATACCTGGCATGTCCGCGTAGGACCATGCAAAGACGGAGGCGTTATGACGTAGGAATTGAATGAGTTCTGCCTCTACTTCTGGATCTAGTTGCGCGCCTATACGGACCGTCCGCTCAGGGTGCTCGTCCGAGATACAGACAACCTTCAAGGATGTGTCCGGGTTGACCGGCTCCTTCCTTACATACTTCTTCTCCTCATCCCTAGGGTCCTCGAAGATATTTGGTGGCGGTGTCTAGTTTCCTACCGTTAGGACATCATGGCGGCGTGTTGACCGTGCCATAGTCGTTGAATAACACTCGCCTGCCAACTGCTGGCTTCCCCTCACACTGCCAGTGCCGTTAGGTGTGGGGAACTTCAGGAGAAGCATGTACCCGGCGATAATGCACTTAAGCTTGTTGAGCGTCGGTCGTCCGAGGATGGCATTATATGAGCTGAGACAATCAACGATTATAAATTCTGTATGTACCTCCGCCATACACGGACTAGTGCCAATAGTCAACCGCATGTAGTCAGAACCAAGCGGCTGTGTGACGTCACCAGAGAAGCTGAGCAGTGGCTCATGATCCTGGAGCAACTTGTTATTCCGCTTGAGATGGCTGTAGCAACCGCTGAATATGACGTTGACAGCGGACCCGCTATCTACCAATATTCTCCCCACTGAGAACCTACCAAGAATGGCGTCGACCAAGAAGGGGTCATCATGGGGTAGGTGCACCCCGCGCTCTTCCTCCTCAGAGAATGTGATAGGTTCCCAACCAACCTTTGGGACCTTGGCGGATCTCTCGTAACGGATATTGCAGACTTCCTTTGGGTGATTAACGCGTGCGTAACGCTTCCTGGCTCTGTGAGACAAGCCCGTGATTGGAGCACCGCCGTCGATTGTGTTGATGCGGCCCAACGTCTCTACGTTGGCGATCACTGGTGGCGGTTGGCGCACCTTGAACTGTTCCATCTTGCCTTCACGGTACAAGGTCTCAATTGCCGTCTTGAGTGCGTTGCAGCTGTTGGTATTGTGGCCGCTGTCCTCGTGGTATTTGCACCATCTGCCGGTGTTTTTGGGTTTGCCCGTCTTTGGGTATTTTGCTGGAGGAGGTGGCGGGATCTGATCCTTGCACTGATTGTATATTTCCTCGTACGAGGTTGTGAGGACCGTGAACACTGCATACCGTTGAGAAGACTCCGTTTGTCTGTTGCGGTTATCTTCCTGGGTCGGGCGGTTTCCCTTGTGGTATTGATCCTTCTGCCGCTTGTTCTGGTAGTGGCCCTGTGGCCATTCCCTCTTCTTGTCAGTTGGTGATGCGGCGGGTGCTTTATTAACGGTTTCATGACTGGAGGTAGGCTGTGTGGCCTTTGCTGGCGTTACCGGTGGCGGTGGGACTTCTCCATATGTAATGAATTCCGCCTGGGCGTGAATGACCGCCTCACTCATGATATGGTCATACGCCGCATTTGGATGATTGTAGTTGAGGTGATAGAGGAACGGCCCTTTGAGGAGTCCTTGCTTGAAGGCCACCGATGCCATCGATTTGTCCAGATCGCGGCACTGAGATGCCGCCGCTCGCCACCTTGTGACGAATGCCTTGAGTGACTCATTCTCTCCCTGTTTGACGCTGAACAGCTGACTCGTGTTATGATGTCCGGCGGACAGTAAGATGAACCGGGAGAGGAAGGTATGTGACAGTGCGTTGAACGAGTCGATGGATCCTGGCGGACATTCGAAGAACCAATTCATTGCATCCCCGTCGAGTGTTTCGCTGAACAAGTGGCACAGAGTGGGGTCGTCAAATCCCTTGTTGTTGGTGACCTTCTTGAAGGTGTCCATATGGACGAATGGGTCGGTTGTACCGCTGTAATGCGACATCTTCAGAGTTTTTGCGTACGCAGGCCTGATAGCCTGTAGAATTGCAGCGGTGAAGGGCCCTGGTCTGGACGTGAAAAGTGGACTTTGAGTTGATGGCGCGGCGCCCGACTCCGCCCGGACCAGCCTTTGTTCCAACTGCTGCATCCTCTCCAGAATTTGGGCTGTTGCGTCGCCAGCGGGTCCGGCACATGTACTCCGCTGGGTCTGCCTATGCCTTGGCACAGGCGGACCACCCTCAGTTCTTGCCCTAATTTCCGAGCGGTTGGTGCGTGGTACCGACTCTGCTTCCTGCTCCAACATGAGTTGGGGAATGGGCGGTGGTCCCATCCCCAGTAGTTCAGGGGGGTCCAGCGGGACCTGCATCTGTACAACTGGTTCCGGTCCCAATGCACCAGCGTTGGGATGACTACGCCTTGTACTATGCGAATGCTCGCTTTGTACCGGGTTGGCGGTTCTTTCTAACGTCCTTTTCAGGTCATCAAAACGTGACATCAGCGCAGCCACCTGCTTTTGGGCCTCGGTCTTCTCTCTGCGCTCCTCTTCACGTTCTCTGTTTGTCTTGTGAAGGTCTGCCAGTGCCAACTCGTACATGGCGGCGAGGTCCTGGCCTGGTGGGCGGCTGCTGCCTGGATCCGTCTCACCGCCAGGGTTAGTTGGGGTGTTGAATAGTGCGCGGTTAACACCTACCGCTGGATTGGATGGTTGGGGGATGGCGGACTGGTCTGCTTGCTCATGGGCGTTTCCCCCGCTACCGCTGGTCATGGTAGTTGTGATGGGATGACCTCTTGTTCAAGGGTTCCCACAGACGGCGCCAATGTTAATGCTCAAAGTCTGGCGGTAGCCAAACCTTCGTTTAACGCGGGTCCGGCGGGCGGACCGCTACTCTGTATGCTTGGTGATTCCTGCTAGCTGCCAAATGAAAGACAAGGCGTCAGAAGGAGACCGCGTTGGGCGGTCTTCACTTCTCCGATGCCTAAGTCAGTTGATATATAGGCAGCACAGTAATAAATGAGAGTTAATGCGTAATTTAATGAAGGGAGAAGAGATGACCTTTTATAGGTGAGGAGAGGTCTGATCTTCTCCTTGTTTTCGATGTGGGACTGATGTGCTTCAGTTCCCAGTTTCAGTAGCTTCTGATGCCGTCTTGGCAGAGTGCGTGGCGGCGCGTCAGCGGTGATCCTGGGGAACTCTTGTGCTCCGGCCGTGGCCCGCCTGGCTGCCTATCTGTGGGTTACTCCTTTGATGATAGTTGGTACCTCTGGCGGTACGATGAGTGTGTCTGATTATAGCTAATTATGCTTTGCAACGTACATGTAGGTACAAAGTCGTTAGCCCAGGCACCTTCTACTTAATGGACAAGGATGGCGTCACTACGACCCACCCTTGGAATACCGAACACCTTCGGTATTACTACAAATAGTCATGTCGCTACCCAGGAGCATCTTGACTTAGCTAAATTTTTGTTCAATATTTAGCTAAGGGAAGCTACCCAACGGGTACATCCCCACTTTTGTTAACACTGACCAGTCAGTTATCAATGAAACGAGGAATTATTCAAACCATTGTTACCAAGTCTAGCACTGAGGGCAGCTGGCAACGCCAGCAATCGTCAGCGGACCACGTCCGCTACGTTGTGCACTTGGACCAATCTTAATTCCTTTAATATTTCATTGATTGCAAAAGAAAATCCTAAGTCAAAACTCTAGCGGTATAGACATGTCATCACACAACGTCAAAAATTCCATACTTCATATATTCAGGGCTGGGACTCCCCACCCAAAAATATTCGTTACATTCAAAAAAAAAAAAAAAACAAAAGAGTACATATATCTTCAGCCTCAGCGGCTACACAATCAAAACAGGGCAAGTCCGGCATCTCAGGGGTTGGCCCCGGCGTCACCTACTTCGGACTGCGGCTGCTGTACGCAGCTTGTTTGGTCCGTCCCTCGAGCGGTGGGACTTGGCATCTCTATGGTCCCATCCGCCGGAGTATGGTACCCACTGCCTGACCTGCCACCTCGTGTTGGGGGACTGGGTACTGGCGGGAGTTTCCTCGTCGGCGCTACATTTTTTGCTTGCGGCGCCTTGGGCAGGGACGCCTTGGCCCAGTCAATGGCACCCTTCGCTTGCAGCATCTCGACGTTCGCTAGGGCGCCGGCCTTCGCCGATTCATTCATCGCGTTTTTATATTCCGCCGACGGCTTGAATTTCTCCACAGCGGCGGTGGCGACTCGGCTTCCATCGTCCCTCAGCCGGGTCACCTCACCCTCCAGTCTCTTCACTTCCCCTTGCCTGGCGGCAGACTCCCGCTGCAGGATATCAATTTTCTTCTCCTTGGCGGCCACACGCTCTTGTAGCAAGACCATGTCTTGCTCCAGCTTGGAGACATGATCATTTCGTTCTATGTCCCGCTGGATGGCCACGTCTAGCTTGCCTCGAGCGTCCGCAGCATCACAGTCCGCCTTCATCAGGCGTCGCTCCACATCCGCCAGCCTGTCCTTGGCATCCACCAGCTCCCTCTCAAGCCTCTTAACCTCCTCCCGGAGCTGTCCCTCAATTCGAGGTTGCTTGGAGGCCGCTAAGAACATTTCGTTCAGCCCAACCGCCAGGTGCCCAAAGGCTGAGCTAAAGGGCGACTGCTCGATCGCCGTTGGCCGCGTCATCCCTGCCAGACCGCCGAACCCCAACCGCTCGCACAGGTGATAGAGAAACTCCCGCTCACTGTCGGTCATGAACTCGGTGAAGGCGGCGAAAGAGTCCAGATCGCTCACGGGCATCTCTCTCTCGGCCGTCACAGGGGCCTTCGACGGGTCTTGTCGGCCCTTCTTCTGCCTGTGGACCCCGAGGGTCTCGTCATCATCCTCCTCCCCGGCCGAGTCACACTGACGCCGCTTCCGCAGGATCCCCCGTGTATCTCCAGTGGGCGCAGCCCTGGACCCCTTCGGCGGTTGTCTCCCCACCGCGGTAGCGGCAGCCCCCACTGGCGCCACTACTTTTTCTCTCTGTGGCCCACGTCGAGTGGCAACCACTCTTTCCTTCTGCGGCACGGTAGAGGACCCCTTTTTTCCCCCGCCCGCATTCCCATCCGCTTGCACGCTGGGCAGACCGTCGGCCCCTAGGTGGGAGTGGTGCGGCATGGGCAGCACCACCGGAACCTCGGATGCACTCACCTCCAGAGTCTCCGGGTCCACAACTGTCCTTTGGGCCGCCTCCCCAAAGGCGTATACATCGCCTCCAAGAAGTTGTCGATCTCCGCACGATCCATGGCTTTGTCAAAGGCGTCGCGGCTCGCTTTGTTGCCTGGCGGAGTTTCTGAGAACATGCAAACACCCGTCAGCTTTAACCAAGTTATCAAGAGATACAATGTGGCGGAGATCTCTTACCAATAGCGCGCGTTAGCTGTTGGTCGACCAACAACTCCCAGCCGGTGAGGAGACGGAAGTCCAGCAAATTGCGATTCTTCCAACAGCCTTTGATACGCGCAACACGGCACTCTTCCTCACGTGTCAGGTTATAACGCAGTCCCGCTACAAAACAGGAAACAAGGCGTCAGTACAACAGTTGAAATACATACAGTAAACCGCCAATTATGTTCAGCGGAGATCGACGAACAACCTCGGATTGGCTGAAACTCCAACTTAATCCTAAACGTCGGTTCCCCCTCGTTCAACTCCGATTGGTACTCCCACCCTGTCATTGCCACGCAAAACGTCCCCCGCCAGTAGGACATCGAATCCCTCAAATTCTCTATCAGCTTGGGCGCTCCCTGCCGGCGGCTCAAATTTACTTGCCCTCTGCAACCTTGGCGATTAACGTACACCAGTTCGTAGAAGTGCAAAACCTCCGCCACAGTCGGCCCCTCGCACCCGGATAGCCGCCACAAGGAGTTCATCGCCAGCATCAACCGCCACATGTTGGGACAGATCTGCCCAAAGGCGACGCCGAACTCGCACACCAAGATCTGGAGGTTGGGTACAAGCGGCAATGTCACTCCTTGGCGGAATATTGCCTCGTGAACAGCGGCGAACCCCGCTGGAAGAATTGAGGCCTTCTCGTCCGCCGTCGGTTGCCGAAGTTTCACCACTCCCGGCAGCCGGTATATCCGCTTCATCCGGTTGACAGCGGCGGCAGTCATCCGCCCTCCCGCCTCGTCAACGGGGGTCCCATCCTGGAGAACTCACGCCGACTCTGTTTCCTCCCCCGTCACGTTTCCCCCGTCAGGGAACCACTTGCGGCGCTGTTACTTGCTAGCCGCTCCTCATTCCTATCCCGCGCAGCAGCATCCTCACCCGCCCTAGAACTCTCCGGACGCGACGTACGGCCCATGACAACTTCCCAGGGTATGGTTTGTAGCGGCTCGATGTCTAGCGGCTCTGGCAGTGAGGTTCCTGCACGGGCAGACGGACGCAACGAGTCAATAAAAACCCTATCTGCCGCACTGATTGACACGTCAGACCCGGAGTCCTCACTGCTCGAGATCTCTACGACGTTGGCCATCCCAAACCCTAAAACCCAAATCAGTTAGCCCACAGAAGGATCTAACCTATTCCTATATCAGGTATAGCAAAGCACACCACGAACAGCTACCCAGAAAATACCAAAACATGAACAAACCCCCTCAACCCAGATTCAACCATCTAGCAAAACCCTAACTGACAACTCTCTGTCAAACACCATAACCTACCCCCGAATCCCATCTTACACCCCCGACGAACATCAACAAACCCAGTTCACACACCAATCCCAGAAACAACCACCAAACCCATAAATCGACAAAAACACGAAACCGACAAGGATAACCAGAACACTAACCTCAGTCGTGAACTCTCTGGCGTACTGGTGCTCGCTATGCCCCGACAACGGAAGTTTTCGTCTCTCCGACAACGAGAACTCCGCCAACGCGCGGCACTCTCTCTGCAATCTGGGATGGGCAGAGCTTGAAGACGACTCAGGTTCGAATGGATTTTGTGATGTCCCTTCTCGATGCGTTCCCCCCCCCTTTTATGTCAACATCAGAGGCTTTTGGGCCGTCCGCTAGAAAACGACATCACACCCCAGCCGTACACGTGTCCCCTGCTCGCATTAACCCTCCGGGTTAACCGAGGCGTCGCCTCGGTTACGAAATCCATCATTACTCGCATTAATGACGAGAAGACGGCCGGACTGAGGATACGCGTCTCCACACGCTAACCCTCTGGTTATTTGCCACGTGTCAACCGCCGTCAGACAAGGCGTATCACGGAAGCAATCACAAGTACACCCTTCTCCAAGTGACGGTCTCCGCTGAGCAAAACCCCGCCAGCGGAACTTCTCACTTGTCTTCTCCAAGTGACGGTCTCCGCTGAGCGAAACCCCGCCAGCGGAACTTCTCACTTGTCTTCTCCAAGTGACGGTCTCCGCTGAGCGAAACCCCGCCAGCGGAACTTCTCACTTGTCCTCTCCAAGTCTGTCTCCGCTGGGCGGAACCCCGCCAGCGGAACTTTTCACTAGCTGTTATTCACGAAGTCTCCCAACAGCGGAACTTCTCCCTTGTCATCATACAAACGGGGCGCCTTCCGCTACACACCTCTAGCGGAAACCTCTTTTATCTGGCAAGTCGTGTACTTTATTCAGAGCGGTACCGCTCAATAAAGTAACGCCAAGCACGTCCACTGGACGCTGTTTACTGCTATACACCAGCGGGGGGACACCCGCCAACGGCGGATCCCGAGGCCACGCCTCATTCTGACAAATGACCGCCACGCGGCGTTACAGTCAGATCGTCCCTACGGGACACGGGGACTAGTCAACAGTCTACGACGGCCCTGATCAGGTACGTTGACCCCCGTCACTCGGGTACTAAAGATTGGGTTCGCTACCCAACACCCTCTGCTCCGTGCAGCTCCCCCTCACCAAACAAATTTTGCGACCGTCCGAAGGTCCATCTTAGCCGGGGAGTGGCGGACTCCCTGGGGGGCCTAGTAGGGGCCCACCCGAAAGGGTATAAAGCGTTTGCTCAGTAATATCCATGGTTTACAACGCACTGACGCTAATTATGCTTTTGTAAAGTCTAGCGGAAGAAAACGCTTCAAACCGCCGATCAACTCCCCAACCAAGATTGCCCTCCTTGACTGGGGACTTGGGGGACTTGTACCTACATGTACGTTTGCAAAGCATAATTAGCTATAATCAGCCACGTTCATCGTACCGCCAGAGGTACCAACTACCGTCAAAGGAGTGACCCACGGATAAGCAGCCAGGCGGGCCACGGCCTGAGCACAAGAGTTCCCCGGGATCACCGCTGACGCGCCGCCACGCACTCTGCCAAGACGGCATCAGAAGCTACTGAAACTGGGAACTGAAGCACATCAGTCCCACATCGAAAACAAAGAGAAGATCAGACCTCTCCTCACCTATAAAAGGTCCTCTCTTCTCTCTTCATTATGACGCATTAACTACTCAATTATTATTGTGCTGCCTATGTGTATCAACTGACTTAGGCATCGGAGAAGTGAAGACCACCCAACGCGGTCTCCCTCTGACGCCCTGTCTTTCATTTGGCAGCCAGCAAGGATCATCAAGTATACAGAGTAGCGGTCCGCCCACCGGACCCGCGTTAAACGAAGGTTTGGCTACCGCCAGACTTTGAGCATTAACACTCATGAACCGCCTCATGTAGAGCAATGATCTCTGAGTGGTTCGAGGAGGTAACCACAAGGGTTTGCTTGGTTGATCTCCAAGTGTTAATGCTCAAAGTTCGGCGGTAGCCGAACCTTCGTTTAACGCGGGTCCGGTGGGCGGACCGCTACTCTGAGGACTTGGTAATCTTCGCTAGCTGTCAAACGAAAAACAGGGCGTCAGAGGGAGACCGCGTTGGGCGGTCTTCTCTTCTCCGATGCCTAAGTCAGTCAATGCATATAGACAACATAACAATAAATGAGTAGTAAATGCGTAATTAATGAGAAGAGATGAGAGAACCTTTTATAGGTGAGGAGAGAGCTGATCTTCTCTTTGTTTTCGATGTGGGATTGATGTGCTTCAATTCCCAGCATCTGGAGCTTCTGATGCTATCTTGACGTGACGCGTGGCGGCGTGTCAGCGGTGATCTGGGGGCAATCCGGGGCTCAGGCGGTAGCCCGCCTGGCTGTGTTTCCGTAGGTCACTCCTTTGGCCGGAGTCGGTACCGCTAGCGGTACTATGAGTGTGGCTCATTATAGCTAATTATGCTTGCAAATGCACATGTAGGTACAAGTCCCCCAAGTCCCCAGTCAAGGAGGGCAATCTTGGTTGGGGAGTTGCTCAGCGGTTTGAAGCGTTGCCTGCGCTAGACTTGCAACAGCATAATTAGCGTCAGTGCGTTGTCAACCATGGATTTACCGTCACTTGCTTTGTACCCTTTCGGGTGGGCCCCTGCTAGGCCCCCCAGGGAGTCCCCCACTCCCCGACTAAGATAGACCTCCGGATACTCGGTATATTGTTTGTTGAGGGGAGCTGCGTGGAGCAGAGGGTGTTGGGTAGCGAGCCCAATCTTTGGTACCCAAGTGACGGGGGTCAACATACCTGATCAGGGCCGTCGTAGACTGTTCACTAGTCCCCGCGTCCAGTTGGGACGTAATCTGACCGCAACGCCGCGTGGCGGTCGCCGTCAGAATGAGGCGTTGCCTCGGGAGCCGTCGCTGGCGGAAGTCCCCCCACTGGTAGTAAGCAGGAAGCAGCGTTGCAGGGACGTGCTTGGCGGTATCTTAGTGAGCGGTGTTGTGCTCAGCAAAGTACGCAGTTTGAAGATGGAAAGGGAGTTCCGCTAGAGGTGTGTCGTGTAGCGGAAGCTGCCTCACTTGCAGGGTGACAAGGGAGAAGTTCCGCTGGCGGGGATTCGCCTAGCGGAGACTTCGTCACTTGGAATGTGACAAGGGAGAAGTTCCGCTAGCTGAGTTTCGCTTAGCGGAGACTTCGTCACGTGGAATGGGACAAGGGAGAAGTTCCGCTAGCGGGGTTTCTGTTCGCGGAGACTTTGTCACCTGGAATGCGACAATGGAGAAGTTCCGCTAGCGGGGTTTCGCTTCGCGGAGACTTCGTCACTTGGAAGGAGACAAGGGAGAAGTTCCGCTAGTGGAGTTTCGTTTAGCGGAGACTTCGTCACTTGGAAGGTGACAAGGGAGAAGTTCTGCTAGCGGAGTTTCGCTTAGCGGAGACTTCTGACGATTGCTGGTCTCTTCCTAAGTGGTTACTTCCATTAGACGCTTCGTCTGACGGTGGTCGACACGTGGCCGGCTTCTAAAGGGTTAGCGTCCGGAGGCGTGCCTCCTCAACCTGCCCGTCTTCTCGCCATTAATGCGAGTAATTATGGATTTTGTAACCGAGACGACGCCTCGGTTAATCTGGAGAGTAAGTGCAGACGTGGGACACGTGTACGGCTAGTGCGTGATGTCGTTTTTCATCGGACGGCCTAGAATTCTTTGACGTTGACATAAAAGGGGGGGAACTTAGCGAGATTTGACACTTCTGTGAAAACTTCAAACTTGAGTCGTCGTCTTCAAGCTTTGTTCGTCTGCGATTTGTGAAGAAGACTACTACGATTCTGTGGAGTTATGAAACCTGGGAGGGCGAAATCTTCAGCAGTGAAGACAAGTGCTTTCGATCACACCAGAGTTTTCGTCTGAGGTTGGCATCTCGAATCTCCACTCCTGTTTCATTGGATCTGTGTTTTCTAATGCCAGTTTCTGGATTTGGTTGTTTTTGTTTTTGGGGTATGATCTGTTCTCCCCCGGTGTGTTCCGAGGGTGTAAAGTGAACTTTGGGGGTAGGTTATGGTGTTTGGCAGAGGGTTGGTGTTTAGGGATTTGCTAGATGGTCGAATCTGGGTTGAGTGTGTGTTTTGTTCTTGTTTTGGAGTTTTCTGGGTAATTGTTCTTGATGTTCTTTGATGCAACTGATAAAGGGATAGGTTAGATCTTGTGTGAACTGACTGATTTTGGGTTTTAGGGTTTGGGATGGCTAACGTCATAGAAATTTCGAGCAGTGAGGACTCCAGGTCTGACGTGTCGTTCATCGTGGCGGATAGAATTTTTATTGACTCGTTGCGTCCGTCTGCCCGTGCAGGAACCTCACTGCCAGAACCGCTAGAGATCGAGCCGCTACAAACCATACCCTGGGAAGTAGGTATGGGTCGTGCTCTTCGTCCAGAGAGTTCTAGGGTGGGTGAGGCTGCCGCTGCCCGAAATAGGCTTGAGGAGCGGTTGGCAAGTAATAGTGCTGCTAGCGGCTCCGCTGACGGGGGCGAGGTGGATGGGGAGGATACCGAGTTAACGTGGGTCCTCCGTGTCGGCACCCCTGTTGATGAAGCGGGAGGGCCGATGACCATTGCTACCGTCAACCAGTTGAAGCGGATGTTTCGGTTGCCAGGCGTAGTGAAGTTGCGCCCGCCGACGACGGACGAAAAGGCTTCGATCCTACCAGCGGGGTATGCCGCAGTGCACGAGGCGATCTTCCGCCAAGGAGTGTCGTTCCCGCTACTGCCGAATCTCAAAATCCTGGTGTACGAGTTTGGCCTCGCCATTGGGCAGATTTGTCCCAACATGTGGCGGTTGATGATGGCGTTGAACTCGTTGTGGCGCTTGTCCGGTTGTGAGGGGCCAACTGTGGCGGAGGTGCTACACTTCTACGAGCTGGTGTACGTGAAGTGCCAAGGTTGCCGAGGGTAGGTGAACTTGAGTCGCAGCCAGGGGGCGCCCAAGCTGGTTGAGAACTTGAAGGATTCCATGTCCTACTGGCGGGGTACCTTCTGTATTGCGACGGCGGGGTGGGAATACCAAGCGGGGTCCAATGAGGGGGAGCCGACGTTTAGGATTAAGTCGGAGTTTCAGCCTATCCGAGGTTGTTTGTCGGTCTCCGCTGACCAAAGTTGGTGATTTTTCTTGTGATAGTCCTTGTAGTTTGTACTAACGGTTACTTCTTTTTTTTGTAGCGGGCCTGCGCTATAACCTGACTTGTGAAGAAGAGTGTCGCGTGGCACGTATCAGAGGCTGCTGGCGGAATCGCAACCTGCTGGACCTTCGTCTCCTTACTGGTTGGGAGTTGTTGGTCGATCAACAATTGACTCGTGCAATTGGTAAGCAATCTCCGCTATCTGGTGCCTTAGTTAAGTTTGTTTCAGGCTAAGTCGTTTTTTTTTTTTTTTAGAATCTCCGCCAGGTAACAAAGCGAGCCGCGACACTTTTGCTAAGGCTATGGATCGTGCTGAGATCGATAATTTTTTGGAGAGCATGTACGCCTCCGGTCTGGCGGCTCAGCAGTCGGTCGTTAATCCGGAAACACTGGCGTGAAGCCAATCCGAGATTCCCGTGGTGCTACCTATGCCGCACCACTCTCATCTTGGTAGCGACGGCTTGCCCGTCGTTCAGGCGGGGACTGGTATGGGTAGTGGGGCTGTCGGCGGGAGTAAGGGCCATTCTGCACCCGTGCCACAGAAAGAGAGAGTCCTTGCGACTCGGCGTGGGGCACATAAGGAGAAAGTGGTGCCGTCGACGGAGACAGTCACCATTGCGGGGTTGGAGCCGCCGTTAAGGGGATCGAGGCCTGCTCCCGCTGGAAGCACACGGGTGTTATAGCGAAGGCGCCGCCAAAATGACTCCGGCGGGGAAGACGAAGCGGATGATGTGGAGACCATTGGGGCCCGCCAGCAGAAGAGGGCAAGACAGGCTCCGCTCAAGGTGCCCGTGGTCGCCGAGGGAGGGGTGCCCGTGAGAGAGGTGCCCGCGAGTGGCGTGGACTCGTTCGCCGCATACGCAGAGTTCTTAAATGACGATGAGCGGAAATTTCTTTACCACCTCTGCGAGCGGCTCGGATTTGGCGGTCTAGAGGGGATTGTGAGCTCAACCGCCATTGACCAATCGCCCTTCAGCACAGCCTTTGGACATCTCTCGGTTGGACTGCACGAGATGTTCCTGGCGGTGTCGAAACAGCCCCGGGTCGAGCGGCAGCTCAGGGAGGAGGTGAAGGGTCTTCAGAGGGAGCTGGGGGAGGCCAAGGACAGGCTGGCGGACGTGGGGCGGCGCCTAACCAAGGCGGACTGTGATGCCGCGGATGCTCGCGGTAAGTTGGCCGTCGCCGTTGAGCGGGACCTGGAGCGGAATGATCATGTCTCCAAGCTGGAGCAAGATATATCTCTGCTGCAGGATCGTGTGGCTGCTAAGGATAAGAAAGTTGAGATCCTTCAGCGAGAGTCTGCCGCTAGATTAGCCGAGGTGAAGAGGCTGGAGGGTGAGGCCGCTCGCCTGGGAGCTGAGGGAAGCCGTGCTGCGGCGGCCGCTATGGGGGCATTCAAGCAGTCGGCGGAATACAAGAAGGCGCTGACTGAGGCGGCGAAGGCTGGTGCCGTTGCCAACGTGGTGACGCTGAAACAGAAAGGTGCCATTGACTGGGTGAAGGTGTCCCAGCCTTCCGTGCCGCCAGCTTAGAACGCCCCGCCGGCGAAGGGTGTGGCTCCCGCTCAGGTTGAAGGTGCCCACTCGGGCAGCGAAGAAAGCGGCGCGCGTCTGGTGTATGACTCTCAGCGGACCCCGCCTCCCATTCAGTCGAAGGTGTCTTGTGCTGGATTTCTGGCAGCCCATACCAGGGCGGATGGTACTATAAAGACCCCAAGTCCCACTGCTCGAGGGTCTGACCAAACAAATCACCTACATCCGCCGCCGCATGCTGAAGGCGAGGATGCTGATGGCAGTCGTGCCAATCCCTGAAGATGATGGTGCTGAACCTTTTTTTTTAGCCGCTGAGGCGTAAAAAATTGTGTATTGAATACTTTTGGGTGGGGAGTCCCAGCCCTGAATATATGAAGTGAAATTTCGAAATTTGGTTTGTGTTTGTCATGATATGTCTGTACCGCTAGAGTTTTGACTTAGAGCTTTCTTTTGCCAATCAATGAAACATTAAAGGAATTAAAATTGGTCCAAGTGCACAATGTAGCGGACATTGTCCACTGACTTTGCTGGCGTGCCAGTTTCCCTCTGTGCTAGACTTGGTAACAATGGTTTGAATAATTCCTCGTTTCATTGATAGCTGACTGATCAGTGTTTACAAAAGCGGGGTAGTACCCGTTGTGTAGCTTCCCTTAGCTAAATATTGAACAAAAATTTAGCTAAGTCAAGATGCTCTTGGGTAGCGGCATGACTATTTGTAGTAGTACCGAAGGTGCTTGGTATTCCAAGGGTGGGTCGTTGTGACGCCATCCTTGTCCATTAAATAGAAGGTGCCGGGGCTAACGACTTCCACAATTTTGTATGGACCTTCCCAAGTTGGGCGGAGTTTTGTTGGCGGTGGAATGACTTCCTTCATTACCCAGTCCCCCAATTGGAGGTTCTGGGCCTTGACCCTGCCGTTGTAGAAACGCGATACCCGCTGCTTGTTTTGCAGATTGTGCAAATGGGCCTTGTGTCATTTTTCCTCTAGGAGGTCCTTGTCAAGGTTGACGTCGTCGCCGTTGGTCTCTGGGCAGTAGCCCTCGACCCTAGCGGTAGGTTGAGTTACCTCAATAGGTAGGACGGCTTCAGTTCCGAACATCATACAAAATGGTGTTTCACCAGTGGCAGAAGTTGGGGTCGTCCTGATGGCCCACAGAACTTTCGGAAGCTTCTCCGCCCATAAACCCTTAGCGTTGTCGAGTTTCTTTTTTAGCAGCTTCTTGATTATCTTGTTTGCTGCTTCGACCTTGCCGTTGGTTTGTGGATGAGCGATAGATGCAAAACTCATCTTAGTACCCAGGTTAGCGGTGAATGAGATGAGCTCCTTGTTATTGAACTGTGTGCCGTTGTTTGTGATGATTGTATGTGGGACACCATAGCGGCAATAGATGTTCTTCCAGAGGAAGTGAATTACCTTGGCGGTAGTTATTGCCGTCAGTGGCTCCGCTTCTATCCACTTGCTGTTGTAGTCGATGGCAACAATGATGTACTTGAACTGGCCTTTGGCGGTTAGGAATTTTCCCATCAAGTCCAGGCCCCACGTTGAGTGAATCCATGGACCGATGATGATCGATAGTGGTTCCGCTGGGGCATGCGGGAGATCAGCATATTGTTGACATTTGTGTCAAGATCTCGATACCCTCCTGGCGTCATCGCCGAGTGTAGGCCAAAAGTAACCTTGTCGTATTGTGCGATTTGCCAAGGATCTGGTGCCCGAGTGGTTTCCACATTCTCCGCGGTGTACCATCTCCAGCACGACCTTTCCCTCCACTGGGGTTAGACAACGGAGGTTGGGGTGGATGAATCCCTGGCGGTAAAGCTTGCCATTCTGGATGTTGTAGCGGGTTGCTCTCCGCTTGAGCTGTCGCGCCTTGACTTTGTCCTCTGCAATGTGCCATTGCGCTTGTATTCGATGATCTCGTCCATCCAACTGGGGTTGACCTCAATGTTGAAGATCTCCGCTAGGGTTTTTGTGATACTTGGCTTGTTAAGACATTCCACCCTTGTGTCCGCTGGGCTCTGGTGTGGCTGAGCGGTTGCCAGTCTCGCCACAGAATCAGCCTTGGTGTTCTTTTCCATAGGGATTTGTGTGATGGTGTGAAATTTGAATTTTTTGAGCAATGTCCTGACGTACCCCAAGTATGCCGCTAACTGTTAGTCCTTGGCCTGGAAACTGTCGTTGATCTGGTTAACGACTAACTGAGAGTCGCTGAAGATGTTGACATTGTCAACCCCTGAGTCGATGGCGAGGAGTAGGCCAGCAATGAGCGCTTCATACTCCGCGATGTTGTTAGAGGCTTTGAAATTGAACTTCAACGCGTATTCCACGTTCAGCCCCCCAGGTCCTGTTAAGATGACTCAAACGCCGCTGGCTTTGGCACTAGCGGAGCCTTCCACGTGCAGGTTCCAGTCTGACTGCTGGGGAACTGGCTCCTCAGCGGTCACCATTTCCGTTCCGGGTTCTGTCCTCGTGCTGGGTTGTCGCTCGGTGAGTTCAGCAATGAAGTCTGCCACCGCCTGGCCCTTCATGGCGGTTCTTGGTTTGTAATCAATGTCGAACTCGCTAAGCTCAATGGCCCACTTGCTGAGGTGCCCTGAATGCTCAGGGTTCTGCATTACCTGTCTCAGCGGTTGATTGATTAACACATGGATTGTGTGGGCCTGAAAGTACTGGCAGAGGCGTCTGGCGGCAATGATGAGTGCTAGAGCGAGTTGCTCTAAGGGAGGATATCTTGTTTCTGCTCCCTTCATGCCTCTGCCGGCGTAGAACACTAGGAGCTCCTCCTGGCTTTCCCGCCGGACAATGGAGCAGCTTACCGCTGACTCCGATACCGCTAGGTATATGTACAGTGTTTCTCCTTGCACAGGACTGGAAAGAAGTGGGACTGCCGCCAGGTACTCTTTCAGGCTCTGGAACACTGCTTGGCATTCTGGGTTCCAGTTGATGACTTTCTTGTGAGTCGTTTTTAGGACTTTGAAGAATGGGGCACATTTGTCAGTGAGTGTGGAGATGAATCGAGAAAGGGCGGTTAACTTGCCCTGGAGGCTCTGGACGTACACCTTCCACTCAGGGTCCTTCAAGTTGAGGATGGCTTTTACCTTGTCCGGATTAGCCTCTATGCCTCGTTCGCTGACGATATAACCCAGAAATTTGCTGGCGGTGACGCCAAAGAAACATTTTTCTGGGTTGAGGCTCATACCATAGGCCAAGAGAATGGTTACTATGATTCTGAGGTTTGCCACATGCCCGCTGGCCTTTATGCTCTTGACCAGCATGTCGTCCACGTAGACCTCGATTATTTTGCCGAGATGTTCCGCGAACATGGGATTCATCAGTCGTTGATAAGTTGCGCCGACGTTCTTCAGACCGAAAGGCATAACATTGTAGCAGTATAGGCCCTTGTCGGTGGTGAAGGTGGTGCATTCCTGGTCGCCGGGATGCATCTTGATCTGATTATAGCCGGAGAAAGCGTCCATCATGCTAAGGAGCTCATGTCCGGCGGTTGCATCCACCAGTTGATCAATGCGGGGTAGTGGGAAACTATCCTTTGGGCATGCCTTGTTAAGATTTTTGAAGTCGACACACATCCGCCACTTTCCGCTGGGCTTCTTGACCATAACCAGGTTGGAAATCCACTGGGGATAGATGACTTGGCGGATGAACCCAATGCCCTGGAGTTTGGCAACCTCTTCCACTATTGCACGGTACTTTTCTTCATCAAAGGCCCTCCGCTTCTGTTTGATAGCATAGAAGGATGGTTTGATGCTCAACTTGTGTCTGATGATTTCAGGGGAGATACCTGGCATGTTTGCGTATGACCATGCAAAGACGGCAGCGTTGTCACGTAGGAACTGAGTGAGTTCCGCCGCTACCTCTGGGTCTAATTGAGCGCCTATGCGGACTGTCCGCTCAGGGTGCTCGTCCGAGATGCAGACAACTTTCAACTACGTTTCTGGGTTGACTGGCTCCTTCTTTACATACTTCTTCTCGTCATCCCTAGGATCCTCGAAGATATTTGGTGGCGGTGCATGGTTTCCCACCGTCAGGATTTCATGGCGGTGCGTTGACCGTGCTATAGTCGTTGAATAACATTCTCGTGCCAATTGCTGACTTCCCTTTACACAGCCCGTGATGTTGGGTGTGGGGAACTTCATGAGAAGCATGTACCCGGCGATGATGCATTTGAGCTTGTTGAGTGCCGGTCGGCCAATGATGGCGTTATACGAGCTGAAACAATCGACAACTATGAACTCTGTATGTACATGGACTAGCGCCAATAACTAGCTGCATGTAGTTGGAACCCAGCGGTTGCGTGACGTCATCGGAGAAGCTGAGCAGTGGCTCCTGATCTTGGAGTAGTTTTCTGTTCCGCTTGAGGTGGTTGTAGCAACCGTTGAATATGACGTTGATAGCGGATCCGCTATTTACCAGGATTCTTCCCATTGACCATTTATCGAGAATTACGTCGATCAAGAATGGATCGTCGTGGGGTAGATGCACTCCGCGCTCCTCCTCCTCCGAGAAGGTAATAGGCTCCCAGCCAGACTTTGGGAGTTTAGCGGATCTCTCATAGCTGATGTTGCAGACACTACTAGAATTATGCCATCAGACATCACCACTATTAAATCGGTCGGAATTGCACGCGATGTAAAAAATACATCCTAACATCGGTTTATGAAATATCGATTTCTATTGTGATTATAAACATCGGTCGTTAAATTAACCGATGTGTAAAGTCTCGTTCAAAAATTTTGAAAAAACGCGGAGGGACTAAGTTGAAAATTTCAGAAACGCGGGGGGACCAAAATATTCATTCCCCCCAACACTTAGACTTTTTGTTCACTTGTCTGAAACTTTCGAACCCCAACTCTCACTTGACTACGATTGACACCAGCACAGACGCCTCGAGCTCGTTCTCTGGCCTGAGCTCGTTCTCCGGGTTCAGCTCTTTGTTTCTCACTCTTCCCTGAAACCCGAGCGCTCTCCTCCTTCCTCTCCTGCTCTCTTTCCAAGGCTACTGTCTCTCCCTCGTTAACCGCCTCTGTTCGCTCACCGGCGCCATCGCCTCTGACGGCGCTTCTCGTCCAACGCCGCCACGTCCTTGCTCCGAGATCTGAACCCCAACTGGTCTAACCGGCCTCCAAGGTGTCTATCGTCCTCGATTGGTGCGACTTCGAGCACCAAATGCCCGGGACGGAGTAACCGTACACAACTGCGATGACGACGGCGCAATCGGCATCAGGTACTCTGTTCTATGTTTCCGGGTTTGCAGATTCTGGGTTCTTCCTGCTTCCTCTCTGTCTCTACCCATCTCTCTTCTGCTTAAAGATAAAATCGCATAATTGCAGCAGCCATGGCCACCTCGTCGCCCTTGGATTCTCCAACGACCGACTCTGAAGCCGCCGACACGGAGCCAAACCCTAACCCTAATCCTTCAAACGCATTGTTCCCTGTTTCCCCAAACGGCTTTGCTGTCTGCCTTCTCAGGTTCGCTGGGGACTCCGGCGGTGCATTCATGAGCTCTATCTTTGGCTATGGTTTCGCCTCTTCCTCTTCCTCTTTCTCTTTCTGTTTATCTGCCTATTGCGTGGCCTATGGGAATTTGAGTTATTTTGGATGTTGATTTTGAATTTTTTACAAGATATTATATGCAGTTTTCATTTGGGATTTTGCTCTTTCCAAAGAATAAAAGGATTGTTCTTTTTGTTCAATACTGCTTATTTTTAAGTATGCTAGTGTTGGAAAGTTTGATGTTATGGTTTGTATGGTGGAATTGAGTTAAGGTACTTAATTTGATGCATGAGAGTGTGATTTGTGTCACGAACGGATGAATCAGTAATTGGGATTAAGTTGTTAGAACTTAAAACAGTATCAAAGGTTAGAAATTGCACGAGTCTAAGGTTGGAGATGGATTGGTGCAGGATACATGACTGGTTTTGAAAGTTTGTACTTGTAAAAGGAAGAGATTCAAGGATATAAGTTTAGCACCAAATCAAATATGCACAGACCCTTCTTAAGAATCTATGCTCAACTATCTCAGTTAAATTGTTATATGTATATATGCAGTACATAGATCAAACTTTGAGAAACTTTTAAGAGAGATACATGTAAATGTGTCTGTGTGCCCATGGTTATATGATTATAGTTCGATGTTGTAATTCTGGTGGCGAAATCTTTTCTTTATCAACTATGTGATTATCTGTGTAATTCAGTACTTACTGTGCAATTGCATCGGTATTCTTCTATGAATGTCGTGTCTCAATAATTCAAACTTCTTCACTACCTGAGTCATGGGATTTTGCAGGAAGTGTAAATACAGTACTGCGTTTCTTTATATCATGTATATAGTTATTATTTTCACTTTATGTTTTAAATATGTTAGTCTGGGAGTTCATCATGTACTATCAAGAGTTGCTTTTACAGTAGAAATAGACAGAGATGAATCCGCATGCATTGTCTATTTGTATTGCTAAAATTATTCTGTATCACATCTGTAGATGCCAGTCTGGAATGCATGATGTTGCTCCTTAATATTATCCTTCTCGGGGCAGAAGCTTTAATGATTCTGAACCTTATATTAACAACAAGCAAAGAAGAAAGGGCTTGGTTACCAGAAAACAACCTCCTGAAAATTTTTGCAGCTGACAAAGAGAATGCCAGTTTGTGGTATGTTCTATCTATTCCTTAATAAACTCTTAGGCTCCTATCCTGCCATCCCAATGATACTTATGATTTTGGTATTTACCTGAAACAATTTGCAATGCCCATGAGACTACCAAGCATTTGCTGGTTAAAGTTATGAAGGGGCTTGATTTGGTTAAAGAGAAAATGGTTGCACTTCCATATTTACCAGGCCTTTCAGAATCTGTTTTCGTTTTTTAATTAGACTTGTAATGGTGTGAATGCAGGTGCGCAAGAGACCACGTAACAAAAAGGAATTGGCAAAGAATGAGGAAGACATAATAGACACACTTTCCAACTCTGTAACAGTTCATGAGACTAAGCTCAAGGTAACTGCCACTTGATGGTAAACAACTTACTAGAGAAAAAATGTCTTATCTTTGCCAACGACTTGATGAAATAAATAGACAAGTATATTTGTTGCAACTAGAGCCGGCTGAATACAGATGATGCCGCCTTCTTTTACTTCTTCCTGCCATTGGGATGTAAAAAGTAAATAACAGTTTGTATATGCAAAATCAGAGGTATATTAAAAAACTTTCATACAACCTAGGTACACTAGACATAAGACTGGTAAAATAAATGTCATTACATACCCGTACTTGCTGATAGTCTGATAATGATGGTTGTGTAAATATTTGGTATCCTTAATTCATTTCTCTTTTTATTTTTATTTTTTATTTTTTGCAACCCTAGATCATTTTTGTTTCCCCTTCCCCTCTTTTCTCCTGTTTAGTCTGATGCTTAGCTCATGATTGTACTCATAATTCATATTTGGTTAAGAGGATTTTTGTGTTTCAGAGTTCATTCTCTATGTTCTGCAGGTTGACAACATATGTGGAGAAACATGAGTTTGTTTTTGATGCAGTGATGAATGAGGAAGTGTCTAATGATGAGGTTTATACATATATATTTGCATACATATTGCAATTAAACTTGGAGTAGAAACAAGAATTTGAAATCATGTATAAACATTAGTGGTATTCAGAATATTGGTCTTTAATATGTTTAAGGTTACTTATCAATTGTTGTCATTCTGTACTAATATGTAGGCTTTGTGCTCAACTTGGAAGGATGATGGGGCGACTGTCTTCTCTTGAGGCTGTGACAAGCAAGCTAAGATGTGGTCCTTGGCTACTAACCAAATAATGACTGTTGCTCTGCATGATGCCTCCATTAAAGACATGGCTGGGATCCCCAAGTTGAACCTCTTAGTCACTGGAAGCTTGGACAAGACTGTAAAGTAAGTAATACATGTAAATGTTTTGAAAATGTTATGAGCTTGAACCTGTATAGCTGTCTTTCTAAAATGTTATGAGCTTGAACATTTTGGTCATTTAAAGCAGAAATATGGAGCTATTTGTTGCTTGCTAATGCTTGATTTTTGTTATTAAATTTTATTTGCAGGGGCTTTCACTGCATTATTTGCACATGCAGTTGTATTCACAGTTGTATTGGCCATATTCTTTGCAATCTCTCTGTGAAATTTAACTGCTCATATTCGTTTGTAGGTAAGCCTTGATATGGACCAAATGATGAGGCTGCTTCATTACTGTGGATTACCAGTAGACGATGTTGACTTTATCAACTCTGATGGGAAGATAATGAACAAACTATTATTGAAGTGGTCGACTACTTACAGACTTTGCAGTAGATTCCGACTAGTTTCTTGATTTTGAGTAAGGCTTGTGATTGTTTACCTTTTTGTAGTAGATGAAGTGACTGCAACAATTGTGAACAAAACCGCAATAGTAATTGCTAGATACTTGCCTAGCTTGTAGTAGGTTAATTGGGGTTTTATTTTGCCTATTTTGTGAACTGTCAAGGATAATGATTTTGGACAGAATACCTCAATATTCAAATTACTCTTGTCAAATGTGGATTGCATTTTATAGCAGCAGTAGCTACATATTTTGTTGACATCATCCTCATCTAAAGAACATGATGTCTGTACATAAAGTTTAAATCAGTTATTACCATAAAAACTGATGTACATCGAGAGAAATACATCAGTCTCAAAATGAAAATCGATGTCTCATTAACCACAAGAGATCGAATTATTATGGTGGAACCGATGTGCCACAAACTAGTGCACATCGTGTTTTAGATAGAAATCGATGTCCAGTATAAGTATTGTCATCGATGAAGACTAGAAAACCGATGTGTGAAACAGTATCAGTCATCGTTTTTAAACAAATAACGATGTTAAAATGCATAGTTGTGCTGTAGGATCTATATTTCTTTAAGCATTAAAGACAATAAAATGAGGTTTAACAATATATAAACATACAAATTTGTTATCATTTAAACGTATTTACATCGATTTATAATGAGGAACCGATGTGTATAATGATACTAGACATCGGCTAAAAACTGATGTCTGGATTTTCCGGACCTTTCTCATCACCCACTAAGACATCGGTCGGGATTCTTTTTCTCATCGGTTTTTGGCCGATGTCTAAGGGCATTTTTCTAGTAGTGAGATTTCCTTGGGATGGTTAGCGCGGGTATAGCGCTTTCTTGCCCTATGAGACATGTTGGTGATTGGAGCACCGCCGTCGATGGTGTTGATGCGGCCCAAGACTCAATGTTGGCGATCACAGGTGGCGGTTGGCGCACCTTGAATTGCTCCATCTTGCCGTCACGGTACAAGGTCTCAATGGCCGTTTTGAGAGCATTGTAGTTGTTGGTGTTGTGACCGATGTCCTCGTGGTATTTGTGAAGGAATTGTGTCCTAAAACAATCATTTTGATGTAATTATTATTGTAATTATTATTAATCAAAAGGGCAAGTTTATTGTTCATTGCTTATATTTAATATTTGATTGAACAAGGTCCAAGGAATATGAGTTAAAGAGAAAGTAATCTAAAGAGTTAGATGTGTGAGACCTTTACTCTTTCACACTCTTATCCTAAAAGGTTCCTAGTCATAGGATTATCACTTGGACATTGATAATCCGGAAAGACTAGCACATACTATGTATGCTCAATATGGAGGATGATATGTCTCTTGTCATTTGTGTAGAGACACTAATACAAGTATGTGGGTGCTCTTAACTTAAAGAGTACACTGAACGCGATCATTAGAGTTCTTGTATGGAGTCTTACTTACATGTCAAACTTGAACTCTAAATTGCAATAATACAAATTAGTCCTTTGACCTGAGACACCATAGTTGTCTTATGAGTGAATGGATTATCTCTTGATGATGCAATAATATTGTGTCCCTTAATGGATATAATAGATGCATTCATTGGTATAATCAATTCGGTCATGGAGACATGTGAGTGTACAACAAGGAATCTCTATCCTTAAGTAAATAAGGTGTATGTTCAAAGATGTGATTCAATGAGTCTTTGGCCAAAGCATTGAATGAGATTTAAAAAGGAGTTTTTAATCACATTCTAGGAATCACATAAGAATGAAAATCACATTAGGGGATTGACATATCAATTCCATACCCCGATGATGTGATTTAGAACATCGTGTTAGAGAAGGACCGTATTGTATTGTAATTCCAATTGAATAGGTTCTTTGTCATTCTACATTAACTAGGGTAGTCATGATATGTTGCAAGACGTCACTCATGACTTGTGAAGTCCCCGAGGATTAATAAACATTTATTATCCTAATAACAAGGGAGAATCAAAAATGGAGTTTTTGATTCGTAAACAAAATAGAATGGTTTCTATAAACTTCACTGCCTTGTTAATTAGAACCTAAGAGATCGCACACCATATAAGTGGATCCTTGAGATTGTATATGAAGAAGATTAAACAAGAGTTGGTTATGACCAAATAATTAATTAGATTTATTATTTGGACATAATTAGAATTTTCGGGTAAAACCGAACCTATTGGGCCTAAACGATTGTCGGATTTTGGTGTGGACTTGGGCTTCACTAAATGAGATTTAAATGAAAGCCCAAGACACATTTTTAGTGCCCAATAACATGTATGGACCAGCCAAAATATTGGCTTTATGAAAGTCAATATTTTCTTTTAGTAATTGGAGTTATTTCCTATTATATAAAAGTGAAAGCATAGACATAATAATGGTAGCATCTCTACACCATTATTTTAGATTAGAGAGAGAGAAAGAGAGTTCTCTCTTGGTCCATTTTTCAGAAATTAAAGGAAAGAAGAACACTTGCATAATTTCTTCTTTTCTTTCATCTTTCTTCATCTCTTGATTCACTTGGTGAAGATCCTTAGAGGCCATATATTTTTGTGGCTTTACTTGTTACATCAAGGAGGAGATTACAAGCACAAGAAGGAGTACAAGAAGGAGTTCTTAATTCAAGGTGCTTCAAGGTGGAGGAAACACACACAAGGAGAGATCAAGGAGAGGAACTTTGGTGGTTCACTTGGATCGGATTAAAATCACGCTCCAAGGGTGAGTAGAACATAAACTCCCTCTTTATTCTTCCTTACTATGCATGCTATGTTTATATACATATCACAATAAGCCAAGATCATGGGTTAAAGGAATGGATTTTATGTTTAGTTAGTAGTTTAATGGTTAAACTAATTCCGCACTAATTAAAAAGTTTTGAAATCCATCCATTCCTTCAATTGGTATCAAAGCCATTGGCTTAATTTTGATATGTTATAAACATGGCTAAGTATGTTGGTTGATGTGATTTTCTTAAGCTTAGAGTAATATGTAATTTAGATCATAAAATTTGCTTTATCATAAAAGTTATGAAGCATGTGATGTAAGGTAGATTTTATGATAGCTAGAAAAAGTTTTCTGGAAATTACATGTAAGAAGTGGTTTAAGTTTTATGAAACTTTGATGCATATGAGATATGTATTAAGGGATTCTATATGTTTCTTAATTAAGGTGTTAATCTTATAAACATATTAGATTATATATGCCTTAGGGTATGCATGATTTTTGGCTTCAAAGATGAAGTAAACAAATGTTCAATGGAAGAACACAAAACTGGAATTTTATTTCCAGCTTTGGAACATGTCTAAACTAGTTATGAACTAGCTAATTTTTCATGGTGTTTGCTTTCACTTTTGATCCATAAATTCATGAATTGAAATATACCTAATAGTTAATGATGATATAAAATCATTTCCATGTTTCCCTCACCAAATAGTTGGTAGAGTTAGTCATCTTTACTATTAGTTTCTCTAAATTACTCACCAAAAGTTGGAATGAGATAAAAGACATGTCTCCCTAAATTATGAGATAAAAGACATGTCTCCCTAAATCACTCACCAAAAGTTAGTGAATCATGATGTAAAACATCATCCCCTAAATCACTCACCAAAAGTTGGTGATGCATGATGTAAAACATCATCCCCTAAATCACTCATCAAAAGTGATGTGAGACATCATCCCCTAAATTACTCACCAAAAGTTAGTGATGCATGATGTAAGACATCATCATCCCCTAAATCACTCAACTAATTTACTTGCATTAAATTAAAGTAATTTAGTGGTTAACTTATTTTGATTGAGTTAATTATGCTTGTTTAATTAACCTTATTAATCTTGGTTAATTAAAGGATGATTATGGACTATGGCCAAATATAATTGAGCATGTGATTGGCCGACTATTCATTTTGAATGAATGTGGTTATGTAATTAAAGTAGTTAATTCATTTGGGTTATGTAATTAAAGTAGTTAATTCATTTGGTTGTGTAACTAAGTAGCTTATTTAATTTATTCAAGTTTGATTAAATTTAAATGGGAGCTTGTATGCCCCTTATCCACTCTTGTAATAGAAGATGGAGGCACATGAGGATGATCCAAAGAAGAAGTTTGAAGTCATCTAGCCTTGAAAGGAGTTCAAGTGCAAAGTGTAATAGCTTAGCTTAGTTATTTAATTTTCGTAATCGTTATGCGTAATTAAAATCAACCACCCAAACATGACCTTGATCCAACATATTGGCTCATGTTGGATCAAACAACAAGTCCATAATCATCCTATGTGACCTATTATAATTGCATGTTCGTTGCACTTGATCAAGTAATTTTATATTTCCCATGATTCCATTTGAAAAATATTTTTGATGAAATCAAATTGTTTTCTGAAAACAATTAGTGGGAGTATTTTATTATAGATCAAGTATAATGAATGTGTGATTGCATTAGGATCAAAGCAAATGCAATGTGATTGTTATTAATGAGATTATTAAAGATGAGACCTTAAAATTCCCTCAAAGTGATATTAAGTTGAAAAACGAAGAAGTCATTATGAATGCTTCTTTGTGGCCTTCCAACATTGTAATCTCCTAGTAGATGTTCTTGCATGTGAATATCATTCCGAACGGAGGTATTTCTTGCTAGGAGCATTAAAGAGAGGTTATTCAACATTTGATGTTGTAAGGTAGGGACAAATCTTGGTCAATATTCTATTATGATGAGATTTAATTTTTGATCTCTATACTTACATGAGATGTTGGGTATAGCTTAACTAGAGTAATTTATCAATATCCTATTATGGTGAGACTTAATTACTTTAGAGGCCAAAGTTATGGATATTCACATTTGATGTGATTGGATAAGAGTATCCTCTCATGGAAATTAAGTTGACTTATAGTTCTATTATGATGCGGTTGGCTTAATGAAAATGAGTCTTCCATACTCACTAAGAGTTTTAATTTATACTCTCGAATTCCTTTGAGGGATTTGGAATTTGTTAAAATAGTGAGAGGGTGCCATTTGATTCTTAAGACCCGAGTCATTTGGTTTTAAAATCAATCTCACTTCTTTTATTTTATGTTATGTAGACTGCAATATGTCAGGACATCCTATCACCAAAATTCTCAATGAAAATCGTCTTGAGGGCCCAAACTTCAATGACTGGCTCCGCAATTTGAAAATTGTATTGACATTCGATAAGATCGCTTATGTCTTACAAAATGCACCTCCTCACACTCCATTGGCTCAAGATGCAACCGATGAGCAACGTGTTGCTTATCAAAAGCATAAGGATGATGACACGCAAGCTAAATGTGTTATGCTTGCATCCATGAACTCACAACTTCAGAAGCAACATGAGAATATGGATAGCGCCAGTTCTATATTACTTCATCTCACTGAATTGTTTGGTGAGAGAAATAGAAATGTGCGCTTCACAGTAGTCAATGAGCTTGTTAAGACAAAGCATGTGAGGGGTGCACCTGTTCATCAACATGGTCTAAAAATGATAGGCCTTATTGAGCAAATTCAAGACCTTGGATTTGCACTTGATGCGGAGCTAGCTCAAGATCTTCTTCTTTCCTCCCTAGATGATTCATTTTCTCAGTTCATAATGAACTATAATATGCAACAAATGGATCATACTCTTTCTGATCTTCTCAATATGCTGGTAACAGCTGAGAAGCAAATTAAGAAAGAGAGTGGGAGTGCGGCTATTATCGCTTCTTCTTCATCCAGTAAGTCCAAATGTAAAGGCAAAGGGAAGAAGAAACAAGTGATAAAGCCTAAGGGAGTAGTCCAAAAGAAGAAGAAGAAGGAACAAAAGGAACCAAAAGGTATTTGTTTCTTTTGCAACAAAGATGGGCACTGGAAGAGGAATTGCAAAGCTTATCTTGCATCCTTGAAGAACAAGTCTTCAACAGAAGGTATGATCAATGTGATTGAATCAATACTTACAGTTAATAATACTTCCACTTGGATAATTGATTCAGGTGCATCTCACCATGTTTGCACTTCGTTGCAGGACCTAGTGGGAGCAAGGAAGCTTAAAGCTGGAGAAATTTCCCTACGTGTAGGAAATGGCACAAGAGTTGATGCCAAAGCCGTGGGGACTTATATTTTGAAGTTACCATCAGGAGATACATTGGAGTTAAATAATTGTCTTTATCTTCCTATATGTATAAAGAACCTTATCTCCATCTCCATGCTTTTGAAGGATGGTTATAGAGTAGTTTTTGATAAACTAAGTGGTTTTGTATCTATTAATGAACGCATGATATGTCATGCTAATATTATTGATGGTCTCTTTCATCTAGCTTTAGATGGTAGTATTAACTGTATGAAGGAAAATGCTTTGGGATCTAAGAGAACTCGAGAAACGGTTAACCCCATTAAGATGTGGCACCTTAAACTTGGTCATATTAGCCAAGATAGAATTCACAAATTATCCAAAAATGGATACTTAGAGTCATTAGGATCTGATCCTATGCCTACTTGTGAGTCTTGTCTAAAAGGAAAAATGACCAAGTCACATTATGGTGGACAAAGAACAAGAGTTAAAGAACTCCTAGGTCTAATACATACCGATGTATGTGGTCCCATGTCCACTATTAGTAGAGGTGGATTCTCATACTTCATAACCTTTACCGATGATTATTCTCGGTTTGGTTATTTATACCTTATGAAGAACAAATCTGAAGCCTTTGAAAAGTTCAAAGAATTTAAGAATGAAGTTGAGAAACAAACCGACAGAAGTATTAAGGCTCTAAGATCTGATCGAGGAGGCGAATACTTAAGCAATGAGTTTATTGATTATCTCAAACAAGAAGGCATTGTTTCTTCATTAGCTCCTCCTGGAACACCACAACTCAATGGTGTCTCTGAAAGGAGAAATCGAACTTTGTTAGACATGGTTCGTTCCATGATGAGCTATACTGATTTACCTATATCCTTTTGGGGATATGCACTTCAAACAGCAATTTATTTGTTGAATAAAGTGCCTTCCAAGTCCGTCCCTCTTACACCATATGAGATGTGGCATGGGAAGAAACCAAGTCTCAATCATATTAAGATTTGGGGTTGTCCAGCTTATGTCAAAAGACTAGAACCAGGCAAGCTTGAAGCTAGATCAAGCAAGTGTTTATTTGTGGGATATCCTAAAGATAGTTTAGGATATTATTTCTATCAACCTGAAGAACAAAAGGTGTTTGTTAGCAGGAATGCCACTTTCCTTGAAAGGGACTATGTCCTTGATCGAAATGTTGAGCAAATGGTAGAACTCAAGGAAGTGTCCAACAAGCCACAAACTAACACTTCATTTCCCATTGAACAACTTCCTGTACCAACTATAACACAAACTCCAAGAATATCTAGTAGGATCCGGATACCTCCCAGAAGGTATGGTTTGTGTCATGATAGCCTTGGGGAGTTAAATCTCCTTGGTGACAATGAAAACCTGTATGATCCTTCTAGTTATAATGAAGCAATGTCAAATGTTGACTCAAAGCAATGGCAAGAAGCCATGGAATCCGAGATTGACTCTATGTATACCAATCAAGTCTGGACTCTCGTTGACCCTCCACCTGGTATTAGACCAATTGGAAACAAATGGGTCTTCAAGAAAAAGATAGGCTCAGATGGTAAAATAGAAACCTACAAAGCTAGGTTGGTGGCAAAGGGCTATAAGCAAAGAGAGGGCATTGACTATGAAGATGTGTTCTCTCCTGTTGCCATGGTTAAATCTATTCGGATATAAGCAAGCTTCAAGGAGTTGGAACATCCGTTTTGATGATGCAGTCAAATCTTTTGGTTTCACACAAAACATGGATGAACCTTGTGTTTACAAGAAGGTCAGTGGGAGTGCTGTTGTGTTCCTTGTACTTTATGTAGATGACATCCTACTCTTTGGGAATGATGTAGGAATGTTATCTTCAATTAAAGTTTGGTTGTCCAAGACCTTCCTTATGAAGGATCTTGGAGAAGCTGCCTATGTACTAGGAATAAAGATCTATAGAGACAGATCAAAAAGATTAATTGGATTATCTCAATCCTTGTACATAGACAAAGTGCTGAATAGATTTCACATGGAACAATCTAGGAAGGGTTTTCTGCCTGTCAGACATGGCATTCACCTTTCTAAGAAAATGTGCCCACAAACGATTGAGGAAGTGCAAAAGATGAGCAAGATCCCATATGCATCTGCAATAGGGAGCCTCATGTATGCGATGCTATGCACAAGACCTGATATTAGTTATGGCGTAAGCATAACTAGTCGATATCAGTCTAATCCAGGTTTAGAACACTGGAATGCTGTTAAGAATATCCTTAAGTACTTGAGAAGGACTAAAGATTTATTCCTCGTTTATGGAGGTGGTGATTTGCAATCAGAGTTGCAAGTGGAAGCATACACAGACTCAGATTTTCAATCTGATGTGAATGACAGAAAATCCACATCAGGGTTTGTCTTCACCTTGAATGGAGGTGCAGTAAATTGGAGAAGCTGCAAACAAAGCGTTACTGCAGATTCCACTACTGAGGCAGAATACATTGCAGCTGCAGAGGCTGCAAAGGAAGCAGTTTGGATGAAAAAGTTCATCACTGAACTTGATGTTGTTCCTACCATTGAGTCACCGATTCCACTTTTCTGTGACAACAATGGGGCAATTGCTCAAGCCAAGGAACCAAGGTCTCATCAAAAATCCAAACACATCGAAAGACGTTTCCATATCATAAGGGAGATTGTTAATCGTGGAGACGTTAACATTCTCAAAGTAGCATCTGTTGATAACATATCAGATCCATTCACTAAGCCTTTATCACAAGCAAAGCTAGAACAACATCTTGAGAAGATGGGTGTACGTTTCATGGCTGATTGGGTTTAGTACAAGTGGGAGATTGAAGGAATTGTGTCCTAAAACAATCATTTTGATGTAATTATTATTGTAATTATTATTAATCAAAAGGGCAAGTTTATTGTTCATTGCTTATATTTAATATTTGATTGAACAAGGTCCAAGGAATATGAGTTAAAGAGAAAGTAATCTAAAGAGTTAGATGTGTGAGACCTTTACTCTTTCACACTCTTATCCTAAAAGGTTCCTAGTCATAGGATTATCACTTGGACATTGATAATCCGGAAAGACTAGCACATACTATGTATGCTCAATATGGAGGATGATATGTCTCTTGTCATTTGTGTAGAGACACTAATACAAGTATGTGGGTGCTCTTAACTTAAAGAGTACACTGAACGCGATCATTAGAGTTCTTGTATGGAGTCTTACTTACATGTCAAACTTGAACTCTAAATTGCAATAATACAAATTAGTCCTTTGACCTGAGACACCATAGTTGTCTTATGAGTGAATGGATTATCTCTTGATGATGCAATAATATTGTGTCCCTTAATGGATATAATAGATGCATTCATTGGTATAATCAATTCGGTCATGGAGACATGTGAGTGTACAACAAGGAATCTCTATCCTTAAGTAAATAAGGTGTATGTTCAAAGATGTGATTCAATGAGTCTTTGGCCAAAGCATTGAATGAGATTTAAAAAGGAGTTTTTAATCACATTCTAGGAATCACATAAGAATGAAAATCACATTAGGGGATTGACATATCAATTCCATACCCCGATGATGTGATTTAGAACATCGTGTTAGAGAAGGACCGTATTGTATTGTAATTCCAATTGAATAGGTTCTTTGTCATTCTACATTAACTAGGGTAGTCATGATATGTTGCAAGACGTCACTCATGACTTGTGAAGTCCCCGAGGATTAATAAACATTTATTATCCTAATAACAAGGGAGAATCAAAAATGGAGTTTTTGATTCGTAAACAAAATAGAATGGTTTCTATAAACTTCACTGCCTTGTTAATTAGAACCTAAGAGATCGCACACCATATAAGTGGATCCTTGAGATTGTATATGAAGAAGATTAAACAAGAGTTGGTTATGACCAAATAATTAATTAGATTTATTATTTGGACATAATTAGAATTTTCGGGTAAAACCGAACCTATTGGGCCTAAACGATTGTCGGATTTTGGTGTGGACTTGGGCTTCACTAAATGAGATTTAAATGAAAGCCCAAGACACATTTTTAGTGCCCAATAACATGTATGGACCAGCCAAAATATTGGCTTTATGAAAGTCAATATTTTCTTTTAGTAATTGGAGTTATTTCCTATTATATAAAAGTGAAAGCATAGACATAATAATGGTAGCATCTCTACACCATTATTTTAGATTAGAGAGAGAGAAAGAGAGTTCTCTCTTGGTCCATTTTTCAGAAATTAAAGGAAAGAAGAACACTTGCATAATTTCTTCTTTTCTTTCATCTTTCTTCATCTCTTGATTCACTTGGTGAAGATCCTTAGAGGCCATATATTTTTGTGGCTTTACTTGTTACATCAAGGAGGAGATTACAAGCACAAGAAGGAGTACAAGAAGGAGTTCTTAATTCAAGGTGCTTCAAGGTGGAGGAAACACACACAAGGAGAGATCAAGGAGAGGAACTTTGGTGGTTCACTTGGATCGGATTAAAATCACGCTCCAAGGGTGAGTAGAACATAAACTCCCTCTTTGTTCTTCCTTACTATGCATGCTATGTTTATATACATATCACAATAAGCCAAGATCATGGGTTAAAGGAATGGATTTTATGTTTAGTTAGTAGTTTAATGGTTAAACTAATTCCGCACTAATTAAAAAGTTTTGAAATCCATCCATTCCTTCAATTTGCACCACCTGCCGGTGTTTCTAGGTTTTCCCGTCTTTGGGTACCTTCCTGGGGATGGCGGTGGGATCTGATCCTTACACTGATCGTGTATTTCCTCATACGAGGTCATGAGAACTGTAAACACTGCGTACCGCTGAGAGGACTCCGTCTGTTTGTTACGGTGATCCCCGTGTGGTGGGCGGTTGCCCTTATTATAATGTTGGTTCTTCTGCCGCTTGTTCTGGTAGTGGCCCTGTTTCCACTCTCTCTTCTTATCAGTTGGCGGCACAGCGGGGGTCTTGCTAGCGGTCTCCTGATGACTGGAGGAGGGTTGTGTTGACTTTGCTGGTGTTGGTGGTGGCGGTGGGGTTTCTCCATATGTGATGAATTCTGCCTGGGCATGAATGACCGCCTCACTCATGACGTGGTCGTACACGGCATTTGGATGATTGTAATTGAGGTGATAGAGGAATGGCCCTTTGAGGAGTCCCTGCTTGAAGGCCGCCGAAGCCATTGTTTTATCAAGATCGCGGCATTGAGATGCTGCCGCCCACCACCTTGTGACAAATGCCTTCAGTGTTTCCTTCGTACCCTGCTTGACGTTGAACAACTGACTTGTGTTGTTGTTGATATCACTTATATTACATACCGCCAAGCATAATTAACGACCTCATAGGTGGGCCCCGCGGCATGGCTAGCCCCGCCTATGGCATGCATCCGGTAGGCCGACACCCGAGCTACGTTGCCATGGTGGAGGTCGGCCGGTATCTAGTCAGGAGGCCACCCTCCCATGCTCTCCAAGAGGCTTCAAGAGAAGCAATATATGTATTATTGTCCCACATCGAGAATATGTAAATGGAGGGGGACTCCTTTAGCTATAAGGGGAAGTCCTCCCCTTCTTAGAGAGGATGGATCCATGATCCCTATACTTGTATCACAACAAAGGTCACTTGGCCTCACTCATAGTAAACTATCTAAGTGGACGTAGCCTTGCCTCAAGTGTAAGGTGAACCACTATACATGCGGTGTTATCTCTCTCTCTCTCTCCCCATCATGATCCACACACACTTCCCGTTCCGTATTCTTCAGTAGAAACATTGGCGCTAGAAGGAGGGCCCCTAAGTTTGGGTAACGAGCCTCCGACCTTGAGCAAGAGTCATGGATGGGTACAACGAGTCATGTACGGGTACCAAAGGTCATCGGGTACATGGGTACATGCCAGACACCCCTCGCCCTCCCTAAGCCTCCGGTACGTTCACAAGTCAGCGGTACCTCCATCCCTAAGCCTCCGGTACTTTCACAAGTCAGCGGTACCTCCACTCCCAAGCCTTCTCCGGGACTCTCATGAGCAGGCGGGTACGCACAGGACCCCGTACCCTTACTTCTACAGCCAAGGTCCACTTTCAAAAAGTACCCGACCGGGACTTGTTGAGAAGATCCCGATCTTGGTCTCCGGCACCATCAACTCCGAGACTCAACATCTCTGTCCCGGTGACTCGCCGATGGCTTCATCACGTTGAAGGTTCCCGGTACATGCTACATGCCCTCATCTCGATGTCCTCACCGGGATCCAAAACTGCGGGGGCAGGAATTACTCGGTACACCCAGAATGACTTTCCAAGAACCAGCACTGTAGCATCAGAAACCAACACCGTTAGCATCCCGGTGACCCACCTAAGAACCATCTTTGTTCCGGCACCGAATCATCTTGGTTCTGACACGGGCAGCTCCAGGATTCCAACCGTAGACCCGCTATGTCTTGTCCCACCCATTGCGATCCTATCGGTACTGCAATTGACCCTCCCAGTGAGCAACCTCCACCGGTAATTAGTCTAATCCAGGATACCGGATATCCTCAATATAATCCCTGAGCAGCTTCGACACGACCCCGGTCAAGGATCCATCTTTCCGGCACTTTGAGTACTCGCACACCCTTCTGGGACCTTCGACTTCTTCCCTACCGGGATCATCATCATCATTGTTATGGGTTGTCAAGCGCCCTCCGGTACTCGCTAATCCAGCTCTCGATACTCGGTGGTTTACACCTTTGCATAATCTTTGACGACTTCTTGGTCAAGCGGCCTCCGATACTCGCTACGCTTTCTCGGTTCATACCTGGCACCGGTACTCTACCGACACAACAATGATAGCTACCGCTAGAACTTCATTGCCTCGGTTCAAACAAAGGAAAAACCACAGCTTTCCGGTAACGAGAGCGCTCCACAGTCCCAGCTGCCTTCACCGGTACCCTTTACCTTTACCAGTACCCTTGCCATCACCGATAACAGCAGACCACCGTGTCAACTATCATCGGTACCAGCTACCGAACCCGGAGATAAGTACCGCACTCGCTGGCCTCCTTCACCAACTCCTCCTCTCTTAGGCATGAGAGACAATCCGGGATGCAAAAAAAAAAAAAATAAATAAATAAATAAATCTTGGGACACCCAGACAATTGCTCTGGACAACCGAGAAGCTAGTTTGGAGACCAACCCAGAGAGCACAGGCCACCGGGGATCACCCCAGTAGTTTTCGACCCGATAACACGCCAACCTCCATGCCCCAACCATCCGGGTACCCACCGATCTACGTAACCCAGAATCTTCCTCCTTCGGGTACCCCACTTTGAGCTTTGCCAGAATCCCAGAACTGTGCGTTGCTCCTGGCCGTATACGTCTGCCATGCAAAGCTAGGTCTTCGCACTCACCATTTCTCAAATCTATCAGTTCTCATATGTCTGTACATGATGCTGCTCTTTGTGAAATTACTGCCTACTCTATATGCATCGATCTGCTTTCAGAAAACGGGTACCCGTGTTCAAATATAGCTGTCATATATGTCTTCTCTCATGAGAATCGAATGTCCACCTTTCATAAACTTTTCTTTTTCCTGAACTAGACCACCATGTGGTGCACATGCACAGGCTTAAAGCATATAAAATATATGTTTGGACAGATTAGCATGTGGTTCACTCGGAACAAGTTCGTGTCAAGCACCATATTATAATATCAAATCCAAATATTGCATACTTGCATAAGTTATGATTCATGGCTTTATATTTGAGGCATGACTCTGATCTAGAGGTACACATGTCAGGCATGGCTCGCTTAATTCACATACCACATGCACACCACTCATGCCTATCTAGTTCCATTCGAAAACGTTGTGCATGTTAAACATGATATGCTCCCAGTTCTTTTGATTCCATGTGCCCACTGACACTCTTTATTACACATCATTTACTCTCTCTAGGGAACCATTATGTGCATGCACCCCTGCACATTGCAAATAGCTACACATATTACATTACAAACTACAGTATCACGAGATTAGCAAGTGCTTAGCTCGATTGCTTATTCAAATCATCGAATTCACATGCCTCGCTTATTAACGTCACCTTGACTATAATACACATTTAATCTTGCTGCCATGCATGGTAAGAAGTTCTATTACCACTTCACCCATGTCTCACTTAGACTATTGCACAATTCATATATAGATATGAACTATCTTGCATGATCCATGATCCATGATCAAACTTGATAATGTATGGCACACTTGCTTTATTTTTATGATCTACCACAATTATGCATGCTCAATGTCACGCTACCATTATCATACGTGGAGATGGCTAGGCTGTAATGGCTGCACATACATTAATTTTGCATAGACTCAGCATGTAGCCAACACCCGGCCATACATGCATTATCTTCATCATCATAATACTATACTCTTGCCATTTAAAATTGGGCATGCAATAACCATGCAAATATGGCTATCCAATTAAATTAAATCAATTAAATTGCTAATCACTTCTTTTGTCTTCCTTTGGAGGAAGCAAATCACTCTAAACCGGGCATCTTCTTGTGCATACAAGGCCAAGTAAACTATCGACGATCATTTGTCGATTACATGGAGCGTTATGCTTGGACAACTCCAACATGATTTGGTATTCGGGTCAATCTTAATTTTCAACTTCTCCAATCGGCAAAAGATAAGTTCTCATTCACACTTTTAAATTTGAGCTAATGCAATTATTTACATGCTTCAAATAACGGTTTCTATAATCTAAGCATGCCTACGATATGTGATAGTCTCGATATCATATCTATTACGACTATGTATTAATGTCAAGCTTTAATTTAATTGCAATCCAATTAAATTGCTACATATACACATGTGACACTCACAAAAATAAATGCAACATGCATCTCATAAATCCTCGCCCCGAGCGCGGTACCCCCAAGGGGTAAGTCAAGGTCATATCATTACACAAATCCTCTCCAATCGGCGAGGTACCCCAACGGGGTTACAAGGCCAATGCCATCATTCTACCCGGGGCCACGCCACCGGGTACCGGAGGCGAAAGCTACCGGATACCCCCACGGGGTTACAAGGCTCAATCTCTGATTCTACCCGGGGCCACGCCACCGGGTAAAGGAGGCCTACAGGTCCTCATTCAACCCCATTGGGTTAAGGAGGCTCAAGTCCTCACGTGACCCCACCGGGCCACGCTGTACAAGCCCTCACTCTACCCTATCGGGTACAAGAGGCATCAAGCCCTCATGCTACCCTATCGGGTACTAGAGGCATCAAGCCCTCATGCTACCCCATCGGGTACGAGAGGCACCTAGCCCTCACTCTACCCAATCGGGTACTAGAGGCATCAAGCCCTCATGCTACCCCATCGGGTACGAGAGGCATCAAGCCCTCACTCTACCCTATCGGGTACTAGAGGCATCAAGCCCTCATGCTACCCCATCGGGTACGAGAGGCACCTAGCCCTCACTCTACCCTATCGGGTACAAGAGGCATCAAGCCCTCATGCTACCCCATCGGGTACGAGAGGCATCAAGCCCTCACTCTACCCTATCGGGTACTAGAGGCATCAAGCCCTCATGCTACCCCATCGGGTACGAGAGGCATCAAGCCCTCACTCTACCCTATCGGGTACTAGAGGCATCAAGCCCTCATGCTACCCCATCGGGTACGAGAGGCACCTAGCCCTCACTCTACCCTATCGGGTACTAGAGGCACCTAGCCCTCATCTACCCTTCCGGGTATAAGAGGCGTCGAGTCCTCATTTACCCTTCCGGGTATCAGAGGACCAAATCCTCAATCTACCCTTCCGGGTACTAGAGGCCCGAGTCCTCATTTCCGGGTATCAGAGGCGTCGAGTCCTCATTCTACCCTATCGGGTATCAGAGGCCCAAGTCCTCATTCTACCCTTCCGGGTATCAGAGGCCCAAGTCCTCATTCTACCCTTCCGGGTATCAGAGGCCCAAGTCCTTATTCTACCCTTCCGGGTATCAGAGGCTCAAGTCCTCATTTACCCTTCCGGGTATCAGAGACCCAAATCCTCATTCTACCCTATCGGGTACCATAGGCTCGAGCCCTCAGAAAACCCCACTTGGTACCGGAGGCGGGGTAAGCGAAGGTCCAATCCTTTGCTTTTGAGTCATCTCACCTCCCGAGCATTCTCCATACTTGGGGGACTTATTCGTACCACTTATCACAAGTGGAGGTAGTACCCGACCGGGACTATCATTGAGCTTCACGCTCATACTTTCGTGTTACGGTCTATTAATGGAAATATTGAAATTTTTCACCTATTGTTGATCGCAACAATTAAATTTCTTTTACATCCCATTAATAAGACCATAGGACAAAACTCACACCCGCTCAACATGAGCGAGCTCATCTCTTACGTTCCCGTTACACATGAGCCAAACAATCAGGTTATGGCTTATACGTTCGGGTTAAGTAAGTTAGAGTTCCTTCCTCTAACCTATACTTGGGGGACTATCATGGTCACGCCAATCTCGCTAGTATTGTCAATGGTTACTTCGATACCGGAGCTTCATTCTTAGCCTTACCGGCTTCGTCTACCATAGCCTAAATCCAAATTCTTGTTTTACTACGTGACTTGGGGGACTCGGCGAGTAACAACACTCCCGATCCTAACACATATGTATCACGTGCATACAACATTACATATCATTATGTGTCATCGTGTTCATCACACATCTTTGCATCATATGCACTTCGTTATACTATCATAACACATACATTTTCGACTTATACGTCGTATGTCAAACATTACATAATATGTGCATACACACATTGTGTAACATGCATCTCACATAAACATTCATGCACCTCGATGCATTTGACTCAAATGTCACTTAGATTGCCCTAGCGCAATCAATATGTATTTTGTACACTCTTATCTTATTTGCAGGTACTAGCGTGATGAGGGCCCCGTGGCACCAACATACCCGTAGAGTCCCTTCTTACTTATGGAGTTGGGGGACTAGTATGGGTATAGCGTTCAACGAGGTCATCACTCATACTTGGCGGCATCACATTTAAACTCCCCAACCAAGAAGTGCCTCTTACTAGGGGACTTGGGGGACTTGTTGATATCACTTATATTACATACCGCCAAGCATAATCAACGACCTCATAGGTGGGCCCCGCGGCATGACTAGCCCCGCCTATGGCATGCATCCGGTAGGCCGACACCCGAGCTACGTTGCCATGGTGGAGGTCGGCCGGTATCTAGTCAGGAGGCCACCCTCCCATGCTCTCCAAGAGGCTTCAAGAGAAGCAATATATGTATTATTGTCCCACATCGAGAATATGTAAATGGAGGGGGACTCCTTTAGCTATAAAGGGAAGTCCTCCCCTTCTTAGAGAGGATGGATCCATGATCCCTATACTTGTATCACTACAAAGGTCACTTGGCCTCACTCATAGTAAACTATCTAAGTGGACGTAGCCTTGCCTCAAGTGCAAGGTGAACCACTATACATGCGGTGTTATCTCTCTCTCTCTCTCTCCCCATCATGATCCACACACACTTCCCGTTCCGTATTCTTCAGTAGAAACAGTTGTGGTGTCCGGCGGACAGTAGGATGAACCGAGAATGGAAGGCGTACGATAATGCGTGGAATGAGTTGATGGATCCCGGCAGACATTCAAAGAACCAACTCATTGCCTCACTGTCCAGCGTTTCGCTGAATAAGTGGCACAGGGTGGCGTCATCAAATCTCTTGTTGTTGGTGACCTTCTTGAAGGTGTCCATATGGACGAAGGGATCGGACCTACCGCTGTAATGTGACATTTTTGGTGTCTTTGCATGCGCCGGCCTGACAGCCTGCAAGATCGTAGCGGTGAATGGTCCTGGCCTGGACACGAAAAGCGGATTTGAAATTGGCGCTGGGGCGCCCGACTTCGCCCGGATTAACCTTTGCTCTATCTGTTGCATCCTTTCCAGTATTTGGGCGGTTGCATCGCCAGCGGGGCCTGGCCGGATATTCCGCTGGACTAGTCCTCGCCTAGGGGCAGGTGGACTTCCCTCAGTCCTAGCCCTAGTCCCCGAGCGGTAGGTGTGCTCCATTCCCAATAGCTATGGTGGGTTCAGCGGGACCTGCATCTGCACGATTGGTGCCGATACCAATATGCCAGTATTAGGCCAGCTGTGCCTGGTGCTCCGTGACTGTTCGCTTTGCGCTGGGTTGGCGTTTGCCTCAAGCGTCCTTTTTAGTTCATCGAACCGTGACATCAATGTGGCCTCCTGCTTTTGGGTCTCGGCCTTTTCTTTGCGCTCTTGTTCGCGCTCTCTGTTTGCCTTGTGAAGGTCCACCAGTGCCAGCTCATACAGAGCGGTAAGATCTTGGCCCGGTGGGCGGCTGCTACTTGGATTTACCTCACCGCCGGGGTTGGCTGGGGTGCTGAATAGTGTGCGGTTAATGCCTACCGCTGGGTTGGTGGGTTGGGGAATGGCGGATTGGTCCGCCTGCTCTTCAGCGTTTCCCCCGCTACCGTTAGTCATGGTAATTGTGGTGGGATGACCTTTTGTTCAAGGATTCCCACAGACGACGCCAATGTTAATGCTCAAAGTTCAGCGGTAGCCGAACCTTCGTTTAACGCGGGTCCGGTGGGCGGACCGCTACTTTGAGGACTTGGTAATCTTCGCTAGATGTCAAATGAAAGACAGGGCGTCAGAGGGAGACCGCGTTGGGCGGTCTTCTCTTCTCTGATGCCTAAGTCAGTCAATGCATATAGACAGCATAGCAATAAATGAGTAGTAAATGTGTAATTAATGAGGAGAGATGAGAGAACCTTTTATAGGTGAGGAGAGAGCTGATCTTCTCTTTGTTTTCGATGTGGGATTGATGTGCTTCAATTCCCAGCGTCTGGAGCTTCTGATGCTATCTTGGCGCGGCGCGTGGCGGCGCGTCAGCGGTGATCTGGGGGCAATCCGGGGGTCAGGTGGTAGCCCGCCTGGCTTTGTTTCCGTAGGTCACTCCTTTCGCGGGAGTCGGTACCGCTGGCGGTACTATGAGTGTGGCTCATTATAGCTAATTATGCTTGCAAATGCACATGTAGGTACACCAAGATATCGCCGTGTTCCTAATGGTAAATACATAACCAGTTTGGGAACGACCTTTATGTGGATCAGAGAGGTACCCAGCATCAGCAAAACCAACCAAAACATCATTTGGGGTTTTGGTGTAGTGAGTGGCGCTTTCGCCATCAACATTTCCTTTAGGGATTGCAGTTCCATCTGGGGTCCCTCTTGTCTCTCTGTAGGGAAAGAACAGTCCCAAGTCAATGGTTCCTTCTAGGCATCGAAAAATGTTCTTGATACCATTCCAGTGACGCTGCGTCGGCACTGAGCTAAATCTAGCCAACAAGTTCACTGAGAATGCAATGTCTGGTCGAGTACATTGGGCTAAGTACAATAATGCGCCTATTGCACTTAGATAGGGAATTTCAGCTCCCAACTCCTTTTCGTCATCTTCCTTTGGACGAAATGGATCTTTCTTTGCATCTAAACTTCGCCCGATCATGGGAGTGCTAGCAGGATGCACTTTGTCCATGTTAAATCGCCTGAGCATCTTTTCGATATACGCAGACTGGTGGATTAGTATTTCACAAACTCGGTGTTCTAGTTCAAGGCCTAGACGGAATCGAGTTTTCCCAAGATCCTTCATCTCAAATTCGGATTTCAAGTAGCTCGCGGTTTCTCTTATTTCATCAAGAGTACCTATTATGTTCATATCATCGACATATACAGCTACAATTGCAAATCCAGAACTTGTTTTCTTTATAAATACGCAGGGGCACAATTCATCGTTCTTATATCCCTCCCAATCAAGCACTTAGACTATTTCAGCCTGGATTATTTCAATCCGTAAAGTGAGTGTTTCAACCTAATTGCAAACGCACTCCATGGTTTAGAGTCACTTGATTTGGATTACGTAATTAATCCATTATTATTTATTGTATTTTTTATTTATTGTATAGAAAATAAGTGAAGTTGCGGAAACGAGATAGAATGATGCGAAAATGGTGAAGATTTGAGTTTTCGACAAAAGAACAAATGTGGATTTGTTAATTACTTAATTAAGCTTAATTGGTTAATTATGCCTCTAAGCATGCATGCACGTGGAGTAATTGTTTGCCTTATCCAATAAGGCCATGACATGTGGCATCAATATTCCATTTTCATTATTCAAACTAGTGTTGCCATTTGGTTTGGTAAATACCGAACCGACCGAATACCGACCGAATATTTGAGGTTTGGTAAACCGAATCTTGATAACCGAAATCTAAAAGACTGAAATCGATACCGAAAAAGTTGGTTTGGTTTTGGTAAATACCTGATTTACCGAAATGCTAGTGTTATATATATATATATATATATATATATAGTAGTCATTTATTTTAATATGTATGAATATGATACATTGATATGGAAGATATATTTAATTTGACAAAGTATGTATTTAGTTTTATAATAAAAGATTATTATCTGTTTGTGATATTTTGCTATCATATGATTTATTTAATTTGTCAGTTTTAATTTTAATAAACTACATTTCTTAATAAGATTTATAATTTTTTAGTTAATTGAAATTAAATCATATACATTTTATTTATATTTTTAATTGATTTGGACGTTTATATCATTTTAAGTTACTGTGTTTCTAAGGGTAACAGAACTGCAATGATTTTTCTCCCCCAAATTTTCTACCCAGGTAAACGTATATTGATCCCATGAGAGGGTAGGGGTGAACCTTGTCCTTGGTAGGATTTGTGATAGATTGACTACTAGTATTTTAGTTGTAAAGGTAATAACGCCATTACAATTGACCATGTGGATCGAGGTCAATACGAAGATGAAATCGGCTTATATTTTTACCATAGGCGTATCTTATCCCATTCTTTATATCCACCGGTTGGTTATCCAATGTATTAATTTTTTAACTTGTTGGTTTTGATAGGTATACATTTCTACATAACCAATGAATATGGTAGACAACACTAGTAGACATATAAACATTTCGTGCGAGTTGATAAATAAAAAAAGTCTGATGGTAAATCTAACTTCATCTACGTATTCATAGCATAGTAATAGATATGATATGAAATAATCGGTCTCGTTTGTCGTCGTTTCGGTCTCGGTCAATGCAGTCAATCTTTTTTTATAGTCATTTACCAAAATATCCTTTTCGCAAATTTGGCCGTAATAATTCTTTCTCAAATCCGATTTTTGTGCCCTTTGAAACTGTTAATGTCTAAAAGTACGGCGGTAGCTGAACCTTTGTTAACGCTGATCCGATGAGCGGATCGGTGCTTATGATGTTATCAAAGCCTCCGCTACCTGTCAAGTAAAATACAAAGGACGTCAGAGGGAGACCGCGTTGGGCGGTCTTCAACTCTCCGATGCCTAAGTTAGTCAATGTATTTATGTTGACAAAGTAACAGTAGGTAAGTATTGAATGCGTAATTAATGAGGAGAGAGGGGAGAACCTTTTATAGGTGTTTCTGGTGGCTTTCTCCGGGTACCTCACACAGAATGCTATACCGCCTGGGGTACCGATGCACCTCCTAAATCCTGTACCAAGAACACACGCGTAGAGGGGTAAACCGTACCGGACGGTTTACACCTCTCCGATGCCTGAGTGAGAAGCTAATATAGGTGTACAGTAAGTAAATAGTAGACAAAGGAGTTATTACCCGTAAAAGGTGGTTGTGCTAATGCCTTTATACTCGAGCATGTGAAGGAAGTCTCCCCCATCTTCGATGTGGGACACTAGTTGTTCTTCTGATGCCATATCAGTCCTGTGTGTAAATAATTGGGCTGTGCTGACCTTGCCCAGGGTCCTCCTGGGTGCCCGGGGTGGCATCCCCAATGAGCCCCGCCATGGTGGGTCGTGAACCCGGCCCATGGCATAGTACATGGGAGTACCGATGGGCCCAGCAGATAGTGCCAAACTTAGTTGAGACTTCCCTAGTATGTACAATAGGTGAGGAGGAGGCTGACCTCCTCCTTGTTTTCGATGTGGGACTGATGTGCTTCAGTTCCCAGTTTCAGAAGCTTCTGATGCTATCTTGGCGCGGCGCGTCGGAGGCGATCTGAAGGTGCTCTGCCGCTGGGGTTGTAGCCCGCCTGGCGGTGTGTCTGCATGTCATTCCTTTGGTTGGAATTAGTACCTTTTGCGGTACAATGAGCGTGGCCCATTATAGCTAATTATGCTTGCAAATGTACATGTATGTACAGAAACCACAGGCTCATACAGACGAGCTCCATCTACCAATGTGAAAAGTTGCAACTCAAAATCTTGTTTCAGTGCGGTTACCCTTTAAGAACTCTAATTAATAACTATATGGACAAAAACGACTATTGTCATTGATCATATGGATTGAAGTCGAAATGAGGACGAAAATGATCAAATTTTTAACTGTATGTTTAAAATATTTAATCATCAAATCCAATCAACGTCTTGCTAAAATTTCTTAAGCAAAATCTTATATAAAGGAAACCAAAAGTTGTTATCTCTACTTCTCTACGTCTCTTATTATGCCATGTATAGAATTGAAAATAGCTGCAAATTATCATTCGTGGCTCTAGATATATGTCTTTTAATAAAAATATGCCAGGACATGATAGGAGCATAAAATGCGACGTTTATAATGTTTAAACCCTATATTTTGCTAAGTTATTTCCTCTATCTTGATCAATTTAAATTAGTTAGTGTTTTTACAGGTAAAATGGAGTCTCAAAGTCCAAAAATGGCTAAGGAAGGCACAAGTGGCGCAAAAATGGAAAGAAATGAAGAAATGAAAGTTCTCCCAGTTTGACTAGGAAAAGGAATCCCAGTTGGAGTAGGAGTGTGAAGCTGACTTGGACTAGGAGTTCTACTTGGACAAGGAAACCTAGTTCTACTCATACTAGGAGAGCCTTGGAACGTTCATGAAGAATCTAGAAGTCTCAAGAAGATCATATGCCGTGCACATGGAAGAGAAAGCAACAAGGAATTCGGATTTCAAAGCAATGTGGAGTTTGAATTTCTAGTTGAGTATGGATTGGAATTGCCGTGAGATTCTTGAAGGTTCTAGGGAGTTCTTGACGTTTCATTCTTCAATAAGGCGTGGAAGACATGTGAGAGGCATGTGATGTGAAGGAAAACCGAGTTGGACTTAAGTTGTGCTTTAAAAGTCAAATCCATTACAGATTCGGATTACTGTCTGTGCAGATCAGTCAACTTCAACGGATCATAGAAAATTGCTCAGAGCTTAGAAAATTATGATCTTTATATGGTTGGAAAGCTACAGATGTCTAGTTTCCAGAACTTTTTACAGCTCGTCAATATCTATTTTCTAGAGGAAGTTATGGCCGTTTTAGTGCGCTGAGGTCAATCCTGCCGGGAATCTGCTTTGTGCCAAACAAGTCCTAGATCAACACAAATTTGGAGAAACCAAGTAGAAACGAATTGGGAGTGCCTTGGGACGTTCTACTATATATACCTTGTGTATTAGACGTTCAGGGGTAACAATTTTCTCCACAATTTCGTATTCTCACTTGTTCTCTCTAGTTTTCAGGTTTTCGCAATCTTCAAGGAGAAAGGCCGTGACCATCCACCTTCCTAGCCGTGATCTTCACTTGTGCACCATCTTGGATCTGCTTTGGACCTTGGGACGTGATCAAGGGTTGTCCACACCATAATCTCATCATAAATTTTCACGGTTTTTGCTTTCTTGTAGTTAGAATTTCTGCTTTGGAAAATCTGTTGTGTAAACCGAAACTATGATGTGACAAAACTATTTTCGAAGTATAATTTTGATGTTCTTTTCATGATTGATGTGTTTATGTGTTCTTGATCTTGCTTGGTTGCCGAATTGTTGGAGTGATAATCTGATTTTGTGCTTAACTACATGTTAACGATTCTCTAAGTCTGACAAACAATTAGGATGACTTGCATGTAACTTGCTAGTAATTAGGTTTTATGCTTCGTAAACCCTAATTCGAAATAAGTAGTAAAGGCTTGCTTTGAGTCGAAATCTGGTTATGCATGCGATGAATTGACTTGCTTTGAGTGCTTGGATTTGCATGTTTATCGATTCTTTCTTGAACTTAATGATTTGAAAACGGATTTTCAAACACAGTTGCTTTGATTGTGTGATGTCTTCTTTTCAAAATAAAATTGATTTGGTGCTTTGCTATTTCGATTTAACTTAAGAAAGAAAGTTAAAAGGGACATTGGTTGCTTTGATCTTTGTGTCTTGGTTGATAACTCTCCATGGTAATTGAGAAAGATTAAGGGATGCATGAAACATGGATCTTGATTGGTTCTTGATAAGTTGTTCTTCGAAAATTCTTCTTTTCCCACCTATGTAAATAAAACGTTTTTAATCTTTTAATGTTTTAGAAAATTTCTGTTTTTCAATCTTCAAAAACCCCCCATCTTTATGTTTTCTTGTTTGTGTAAATAAATAAAATTAACTTAGCGTTTTTAGGTAGCATGTTAATGTAGTTAATAAAATAAATAATCTGAAAATATATTTTTAAATTCGTGAATAGTAACTCCGTGAATAGTAAATATGTGTTAGTGTTTTCTAGGAATTAATTTAGTGGTTTTTAGGAAATTGTCTTGTGTTTTTTAGGGGATTGCTAAAAAATAGGGATTTCTTTGGTGTTTTTTAGGAATTGTGTTTCTTAGGGATTTTTGGTGGTGTTCTTTAGGGATTTTTGTTTCCTTGTTGTATATGGATTTGTAAATTGTGTATAAATAGGAGTAGGATTTCCAAAACCTTTTCTAACTTAATTTTCTCTCTAATTTTCGATCTTATATATATGTAGACTTGTATATTTGTTTTTCTCATTCCTTGCTCTCTAATTCGTGTGAACATGTATGTCTGCTCTCTAACTCTTTGTTGTTTCATAATTCTTTCTTGTAAACTTGTAAAATTTCTAAATTCGTGTAACTTGTATATGTTCTTAATATTTTCGTAACTTTTGTAGATTCTTTCTCTTTAATTTGTTCTCACATGTTAGCACCCTCAATCCCCGGTTTTGAACGATACCCTATTTGCTCTATACTAACGATGATATTTTTCAGGGTTTAAATTGACGATGCTTTTGCACGTATCAATTTTTGGCGCCGTTGCCGGGGATTGAAAAGTCTTCATGTGATGAAAACGCCACTAATGTATGATTTTGGTAAGGGATTATGAACTATTATGGAATAGGTGAAGTCTCTTTTGTTAACATTAGCCTTAACCCCTTATTAGTACCTGATTCAGGTCTCTTAAGGTTGAGGGCGGCTTTTGTTGCCACTTGAAAAATGTCTTGCACTTAGGTTTTCTCTTATCTAAGTAAGTATAGCCTATGTGAGATGGTGACTAGGAAGGGGACAACGTTCATGACGGGTTTTGAAATCAGAAAGGCAATCAAACGAGCGTAAACCACTATGTGGGAGTAGCTTGTGCCAAAATGGTTTCTACCTCTCGTGCTCGTCCTCCCCCGCACTGGCCATTTCAGTAAGGTTGCCCAAAGGATTTGAGAAGAAATATGTGTGGAGGCACGGACTTGGGCCGCACGTCCAAAACAATAGTTCATGTGTCTTGTTGAAGTCATATACTTAGACAATTTTCGAAATAGTTGGGTTTGGTAAGAAGTTGTGAGTCATAATGGACGAGGTGAAATATTCTCTTGTTAATACTTGTCAAAGTTTTCTTTATCAAGTAGGAGCGCCTTATTAGCATAGGGTGTCTAGGTTGATTGGATACGAGAAGTGCTAGCAAAGGGTCTCGTCCCCTGCTAATCAAGTGAGCTGAGCTCCGCCAAAATCGTTCCTCTACTACCTGGCTCTGTGTGAAAAGAGTTCCCAAAAGATAAAGGGAATGGAGACTTGTATTAAAACTAGAATCTTTGGGCCGTGTGTCTAAACCTTGATTCACGATTCCTTATTGGAGTTAACTACTTAAAAGATTGTAAAAATTGTAAAAATTGTAAATATATACATAAATTTTCGTTGGTCTTGTATATATACATACTTGTGATGTTTTCTTGTGTGTATACATTGGAATAAATGGAGGTACAAGTCTAGGCTGAAAGACTTTAAACATTAAGCGCTGCATGGGAGGCAACCCATTTCAACCGTAGCTGTGGAGGAGCCATCAACGCAGATTTGCTTTCTTGAACTCTTCCCTTCTCTTTTATTTTCGTCAACTTTGCTTTTCTTTTAGGATTTGTTGCATTAACTATTCTTCTATGCTTGATTGATGCTTTGCATGCTTTATAATTGTTTATACATTGAGGACAATGCATGATTTAAGTGTGGGGGAAGGGTTTAACGTTTCACTTTGTTTTTAGATAGCTAGTTTTGTGGTCTTAAAAAAAAAAAAAAAAAATTATTTTCGTCACTTTAATAATAATTCGTCACTGTTCAAAAATAAAATTAAAAAAAAATTAAAAAAAAAAAAAAATTTCTTTTGTTTTTGTTTTGTGTTTTGAGTCTTAGGATGCCCTTTTAACTGTCTAGGATGAGCTTATATCTCTGAAATTAAGGCTAAAAGAGGATCACAAGATTGAGATAATGTTTGATGATATTCTTTGGTTAATTATGATTTATGAAAAGCATATGAATGTGTAGTAGATATGGTGCATGCGTAACTTTGGTACAGAATATGAACATGTGGAAGATAAGTTGTGATTCAAAATAACCCTAAGTGAGAATTTGAGCCATGTGCCCTTTCTTTGTGAGTGATTAATGAAAAAAAATGAATTATACTCTTATTTTCTTGGCGATGATTTTGTTGATCTCATTATTCTTTCATCTTGATTGACTACATGCCATAGATTAAGTTTAATGGACTAGAGAATGCTAGAATTCACTGTTATGCTTGTTGAGACGTTTAATATCAATATATGGCCCTGATTCTGGAAAGGATAAAGGTACTTACTTAGGATTTTCACCACCATTGCAAAATAAAGCCTGTGTCCCTATTTGTGCCCGTCGTGGGGACCCCCTAGTTTAACCCCTTTGAGCCTACATTAAGCCTTTTCTTTCATCACCCTCAAATTCCTTAACCTTAACCCTAGTATAGTTATATCCTTAACCTTTGTTCTAAAGACTTAGTGGAGCATATTTTCGAGACTTTGCTTGGAGTTTTGGCATCAAAGATGAATTTTGAAGGCATGAAGAAGTTCAAGTGTGGGGGTAGACTTGTCCATATGAATATTTGTAAGTAATTGCCGAAAGAAAAAAAAAGGGAAAAAGAAATCGTGAAAAAAAATGAGAAAGAATATATTTCGGCAATTAAATGAAAAAATGTGTATTATTGTTTAAGTTCTATGGATTTTAGTTCCCTATACTTTGTGAATTTGGAGTTTGTTTTTAATTGAAGGCCCATTGTTGAAAAATTTGGTCTTTGTCCTGTTCACACTTGTTCAAAAGAAGGTTAGAATGAAGTTTCGGCCCAACATGATGACACTTGGCCCTTTTATAAGCCAAAGGAGGACATGACGTTTTGCAATACTTGGTGGATTTCGAAGAAGATAGTCTCTCTACATCAACAAGTGCTCTGCTAGGTTTTTAGGATACTTTGTGATTTTCCTATCCCTTCGTTTCTTTTAACCTTAAGCCTTGGCCCCATTACAACCCTTGATTGTAAGACCTCTTTGATCCTTAAGATGGGACAGCCTTTGATGTGGAGATGAGTTATAACTGTTGAACTTATGGCTTGGGTTCATTCGTGCATGTAGTTGATATCTTTCATGAGATCTTTGAAAAAATATATATATGCTTTCGTTTCTTATGTATGTGATCTACTTTGTAATCTTTCACATATACTTGAGTGATAAGCTTTTAAGCATGAGCCTTGAATCTGAGAGAAGAAAGAGTGATATATCTATGTGAGGTTGAATCATGACTTGTTTGAAATGTGTTGAGATAAACCATCACCATTGTTTACCCCCAAGTCTTACATGCTTATATGTGGATTATGTTTTGTAATTAGCTCTTGAATATCTTGAAGATGTGATGCTTGGTTAAGTGCTAATCTTGGTGACTTGAAAGTATGAGATTGCTGAGACAATATGTTAAAGGGCTTAGAAGTCATTTTGTCAGTCAACGTTGGAGTCTTTGTTTGTGATGTTTGAGTCTTGATTTTTGTTTAAGTGTTTTTCGTTTTTGAGTCTTGAGTCTTTGTGTTTTCGTTTTCCATACTTAGTATTTTCGTTAGTCTTTGTTTTTGTTTCTTAGTCTTTTTGGTTTGTTATGTTGATTTTGCTAAGGGACTAGCAAAAGCTAAGTGTGGGGGAATTTGATAGGAGCATAAAATGCGACGTTTATAATGTTTAAACCCTATATTTTGCTAAGTTATTTCCTCTATCTTGATCAATTTAACTTAGTTAGTGTTTTTACAGGTAAAATGGAGTCTCAAAGTCCAAAAATGGCTAAGGAAGGCACAAGTGGCGCAAAAATGGAAAGAAATGAAGAAATGAAAGTTCTCCCAGTTTGACTAGGAAAAGGAATCCCAGTTGGAGTAGGAGTCTGAAGCTGACTTGGACTAGGAGTTCTACTTGGACAAGGAAACCTAGTTCTACTCATACTAGGAGAGCCTTGGAACGTTCATGAAGAATCTAGAAGTCTCAAGAAGATCATATGCCGTGCACATGGAAGAGAAAGCAACAAGGAATTCGGATTTCAAAGCAATGTGGAGTTTGAATTTCTAGTTGAGTATGGATTGGAATTGCCGTGAGATTCTTGAAGGTTCTAGGGAGTTCTTGACGTTTCATTCTTCAATAAGGCGTGGAAGACATGTGAGAGGCATGTGATGTGAAGGAAAACCGAGTTGGACTTAAGTTGTGCTTTAAAAGTCAAATCCATTACAGATTCGGATTACTGTCTGTGCAGATCAGTCAACTTCAACGGATCATAGAAAATTGCTCAGAGCTTAGAAAATTATGATCTTTATATGGTTGGAAAGCTACAGATGTCTAGTTTCCAGAACTTTTTACAGCTCGTCAATATCTATTTTCTAGAGGAAGTTATGGCCGTTTTAGTGCGCTGAGGTCAATCCTGCCGGGAATCTGCTTTGTGCCAAACAAGTCCTAGATCAACACAAATTTGGAGAAACCAAGTAGAAACGAATTGGGAGTGCCTTGGGACGTTCTACTATATATACCTTGTGTATTAGACGTTCAGGGGTAACAATTTTCTCCACAATTTCGTATTCTCACTTGTTCTCTCTAGTTTTCAGGTTTTCGCAATCTTCAAGGAGAAAGGCCGTGACCATCCACCTTCCTAGCCGTGATCTTCACTTGTGCACCATCTTGGATCTGCTTTGGACCTTGGGACGTGATCAAGGGTTGTCCACACCATAATCTCATCATAAATTTTCACGGTTTTTGCTTTCTTGTAGTTAGAATTTCTGCTTTGGAAAATCTGTTGTGTAAACCGAAACTATGATGTGACAAAACTATTTTCGAAGTATAATTTTGATGTTCTTTTCATGATTGATGTGTTTATGTGTTCTTGATCTTGCTTGGTTGCCGAATTGTTGGAGTGATAATCTGATTTTGTGCTTAACTACATGTTAACGATTCTCTAAGTCTGACAAACAATTAGGATGACTTGCATGTAACTTGCTAGTAATTAGGTTTTATGCTTCGTAAACCCTAATTCGAAATAAGTAGTAAAGGCTTGCTTTGAGTCGAAATCTGGTTATGCATGCGATGAATTGACTTGCTTTGAGTGCTTGGATTTGCATGTTTATCGATTCTTTCTTGAACTTAATGATTTGAAAACGGATTTTCAAACACAGTTGCTTTGATTGTGTGATGTCTTCTTTTCAAAATAAAATTGATTTGGTGCTTTGCTATTTCGATTTAACTTAAGAAAGAAAGTTAAAAGGGACATTGGTTGCTTTGATCTTTGTGTCTTGGTTGATAACTCTCCACGGTAATTGAGAAAGATTAAGGGATGCATGAAACATGGATCTTGATTGGTTCTTGATAAGTTGTTCTTCGAAAATTCTTCTTTTCCCACCTATGTAAATAAAACGTTTTTAATCTTTTAATGTTTTAGAAAATTTCTGTTTTTCAATCTTCAAAAACCCCCCATCTTTATGTTTTCTTGTTTGTGTAAATAAATAAAATTAACTTAGCGTTTTTAGGTAGCATGTTAATGTAGTTAATAAAATAAATAATCTGAAAATATATTTTTAAATTCGTGAATAGTAACTCCGTGAATAGTAAATATGTGTTAGTGTTTTCTAGGAATTAATTTAGTGGTTTTTAGGAAATTGTCTTGTGTTTTTTAGGGGATTGCTAAAAAATAGGGATTTCTTTGGTGTTTTTTAGGAATTGTGTTTCTTAGGGATTTTTGGTGGTGTTCTTTAGGGATTTTTGTTTCCTTGTTGTATATGGATTTGTAAATTGTGTATAAATAGGAGTAGGATTTCCAAAACCTTTTCTAACTTAATTTTCTCTCTAATTTTCGATCTTATATATATGTAGACTTGTATATTTGTTTTTCTCATTCCTTGCTCTCTAATTCGTGTGAACATGTATGTCTGCTCTCTAACTCTTTGTTGTTTCATAATTCTTTCTTGTAAACTTGTAAAATTTCTAAATTCGTGTAACTTGTATATGTTCTTAATATTTTCGTAACTTTTGTAGATTCTTTCTCTTTAATTTGTTCTCACATGTTAGCACCCTCAATCCCCGGTTTTGAACGATACCCTATTTGCTCTATACTAACGATGATATTTTTCAGGGTTTAAATTGACGATGCTTTTGCACGTATCAATTTTTGGCGCCGTTGCCGGGGATTGAAAAGTCTTCATGTGATGAAAACGCCACTAATGTATGATTTTGGTAAGGGATTATGAACTATTATGGAATAGGTGAAGTCTCTTTTGTTAACATTAGCCTTAACCCCTTATTAGTACCTGATTCAGGTCTCTTAAGGTTGAGGGCGGCTTTTGTTGCCACTTGAAAAATGTCTTGCACTTAGGTTTTCTCTTATCTAAGTAAGTATAGCCTATGTGAGATGGTGACTAGGAAGGGGACAACGTTCATGACGGGTTTTGAAATCAGAAAGGCAATCAAACGAGCGTAAACCACTATGTGGGAGTAGCTTGTGCCAAAATGGTTTCTACCTCTCGTGCTCGTCCTCCCCCGCACTGGCCATTTCAGTAAGGTTGCCCAAAGGATTTGAGAAGAAATATGTGTGGAGGCACGGACTTGGGCCGCACGTCCAAAACAATAGTTCATGTGTCTTGTTGAAGTCATATACTTAGACAATTTTCGAAATAGTTGGGTTTGGTAAGAAGTTGTGAGTCATAATGGACGAGGTGAAATATTCTCTTGTTAATACTTGTCAAAGTTTTCTTTATCAAGTAGGAGCGCCTTATTAGCATAGGGTGTCTAGGTTGATTGGATACGAGAAGTGCTAGCAAAGGGTCTCGTCCCCTGCTAATCAAGTGAGCTGAGCTCCGCCAAAATCGTTCCTCTACTACCTGGCTCTGTGTGAAAAGAGTTCCCAAAAGATAAAGGGAATGGAGACTTGTATTAAAACTAGAATCTTTGGGCCGTGTGTCTAAACCTTGATTCACGATTCCTTATTGGAGTTAACTACTTAAAAGATTGTAAAAATTGTAAAAATTGTAAATATATACATAAATTTTCGTTGGTCTTGTATATATACATACTTGTGATGTTTTCTTGTGTGTATACATTGGAATAAATGGAGGTACAAGTCTAGGCTGAAAGACTTTAAACATTAAGCGCTGCATGGGAGGCAACCCATTTCAACCGTAGCTGTGGAGGAGCCATCAACGCAGATTTGCTTTCTTGAACTCTTCCCTTCTCTTTTATTTTCGTCAACTTTGCTTTTCTTTTAGGATTTGTTGCATTAACTATTCTTCTATGCTTGATTGATGCTTTGCATGCTTTATAATTGTTTATACATTGAGGACAATGCATGATTTAAGTGTGGGGGAAGGGTTTAACGTTTCACTTTGTTTTTAGATAGCTAGTTTTGTGGTCTTAAAAAAAAAAAAAAAAATTATTTTCGTCACTTTAATAATAATTCGTCACTGTTCAAAAATAAAATTAAAAAAAAATTAAAAAAAAAAAAAAATTTCTTTTGTTTTTGTTTTGTGTTTTGAGTCTTAGGATGCCCTTTTAACTGTCTAGGATGAGCTTATATCTCTGAAATTAAGGCTAAAAGAGGATCACAAGATTGAGATAATGTTTGATGATATTCTTTGGTTAATTATGATTTATGAAAAGCATATGAATGTGTAGTAGATATGGTGCATGCGTAACTTTGGTACAGAATATGAACATGTGGAAGATAAGTTGTGATTCAAAATAACCCTAAGTGAGAATTTGAGCCATGTGCCCTTTCTTTGTGAGTGATTAATGAAAAAAAATGAATTATACTCTTATTTTCTTGGCGATGATTTTGTTGATCTCATTATTCTTTCATCTTGATTGACTACATGCCATAGATTAAGTTTAATGGACTAGAGAATGCTAGAATTCACTGTTATGCTTGTTGAGACGTTTAATATCAATATATGGCCCTGATTCTGGAAAGGATAAAGGTACTTACTTAGGATTTTCACCACCATTGCAAAATAAAGCCTGTGTCCCTATTTGTGCCCGTCGTGGGGACCCCCTAGTTTAACCCCTTTGAGCCTACATTAAGCCTTTTCTTTCATCACCCTCAAATTCCTTAACCTTAACCCTAGTATAGTTATATCCTTAACCTTTGTTCTAAAGACTTAGTGGAGCATATTTTCGAGACTTTGCTTGGAGTTTTGGCATCAAAGATGAATTTTGAAGGCATGAAGAAGTTCAAGTGTGGGGGTAGACTTGTCCATATGAATATTTGTAAGTAATTGCCGAAAGAAAAAAAAAGGGAAAAAGAAATCGTGAAAAAAAATGAGAAAGAATATATTTCGGCAATTAAATGAAAAAATGTGTATTATTGTTTAAGTTCTATGGATTTTAGTTCCCTATACTTTGTGAATTTGGAGTTTGTTTTTAATTGAAGGCCCATTGTTGAAAAATTTGGTCTTTGTCCTGTTCACACTTGTTCAAAAGAAGGTTAGAATGAAGTTTCGGCCCAACATGATGACACTTGGCCCTTTTATAAGCCAAAGGAGGACATGACGTTTTGCAATACTTGGTGGATTTCGAAGAAGATAGTCTCTCTACATCAACAAGTGCTCTGCTAGGTTTTTAGGATACTTTGTGATTTTCCTATCCCTTCGTTTCTTTTAACCTTAAGCCTTGGCCCCATTACAACCCTTGATTGTAAGACCTCTTTGATCCTTAAGATGGGACAGCCTTTGATGTGGAGATGAGTTATAACTGTTGAACTTATGGCTTGGGTTCATTCGTGCATGTAGTTGATATCTTTCATGAGATCTTTGAAAAAATATATATATGCTTTCGTTTCTTATGTATGTGATCTACTTTGTAATCTTTCACATATACTTGAGTGATAAGCTTTTAAGCATGAGCCTTGAATCTGAGAGAAGAAAGAGTGATATATCTATGTGAGGTTGAATCATGACTTGTTTGAAATGTGTTGAGATAAACCATCACCATTGTTTACCCCCAAGTCTTACATGCTTATATGTGGATTATGTTTTGTAATTAGCTCTTGAATATCTTGAAGATGTGATGCTTGGTTAAGTGCTAATCTTGGTGACTTGAAAGTATGAGATTGCTGAGACAATATGTTAAAGGGCTTAGAAGTCATTTTGTCAGTCAACGTTGGAGTCTTTGTTTGTGATGTTTGAGTCTTGATTTTTGTTTAAGTGTTTTTCGTTTTTGAGTCTTGAGTCTTTGTGTTTTCGTTTTCCATACTTAGTATTTTCGTTAGTCTTTGTTTTTGTTTCTTAGTCTTTTTGGTTTGTTATGTTGATTTTGCTAAGGGACTAGCAAAAGCTAAGTGTGGGGGAATTTGATAGGAGCATAAAATGCGACGTTTATAATGTTTAAACCCTATATTTTGCTAAGTTATTTCCTCTATCTTGATCAATTTAACTTAGTTAGTGTTTTTACAGGTAAAATGGAGTCTCAAAGTCCAAAAATGGCTAAGGAAGGCACAAGTGGCGCAAAAATGGAAAGAAATGAAGAAATGAAAGTTCTCCCAGTTTGACTAGGAAAAGGAATCCCAGTTGGAGTAGGAGTCTGAAGCTGACTTGGACTAGGAGTTCTACTTGGACAAGGAAACCTAGTTCTACTCATACTAGGAGAGCCTTGGAACGTTCATGAAGAATCTAGAAGTCTCAAGAAGATCATATGCCGTGCACATGGAAGAGAAAGCAACAAGGAATTCGGATTTCAAAGCAATGTGGAGTTTGAATTTCTAGTTGAGTATGGATTGGAATTGCCGTGAGATTCTTGAAGGTTCTAGGGAGTTCTTGACGTTTCATTCTTCAATAAGGCGTGGAAGACATGTGAGAGGCATGTGATGTGAAGGAAAACCGAGTTGGACTTAAGTTGTGCTTTAAAAGTCAAATCCATTACAGATTCGGATTACTGTCTGTGCAGATCAGTCAACTTCAACGGATCATAGAAAATTTCTCAGAGCTCAGAAAATTATGATCTTTATATGGTTGGAAAGCTACAGATGTCTAGTTTCCAGAACTTTTTACAGCTCGTCAATATCTATTTTCTAGAGGAAGTTATGGCCTTTTTAGTGCGCTGAGGTCAATCCTGCCGGGAATCTGCTTTGTGCCAAACAAGTCCTAGATCAACACAAATTTGGAGAAACCAAGTAGAAACGAATTGGGAGTGCCTTGGGACGTTCTACTATATATACCTTGTGTATTAGACGTTCAGGGGTAACAATTTTCTCCACAATTTCGTATTCTCACTTGTTCTCTCTAGTTTTCAGGTTTTCGCAATCTTCAAGGAGAAAGGCCGTGACCATCCACCTTCCTAGCCGTGATCTTCACTTGTGCACCATCTTGGATCTGCTTTGGACCTTGGGACGTGATCAAGGGTTGTCCACACCATAATCTCATCATAAATTTTCACGGTTTTTGCTTTCTTGTAGTTAGAATTTCTGCTTTGGAAAATCTGTTGTGTAAACCGAAACTATGATGTGACAAAACTATTTTCGAAGTATAATTTTGATGTTCTTTTCATGATTGATGTGTTTATGTGTTCTTGATCTTGCTTGGTTGCCGAATTGTTGGAGTGATAATCTGATTTTGTGCTTAACTACATGTTAACGATTCTCTAAGTCTGACAAACAATTAGGATGACTTGCATGTAACTTGCTAGTAATTAGGTTTTATGCTTCGTAAACCCTAATTCGAAATAAGTAGTAAAGGCTTGCTTTGAGTCGAAATCTGGTTATGCATGCGATGAATTGACTTGCTTTGAGTGCTTGGATTTGCATGTTTATCGATTCTTTCTTGAACTTAATGATTTGAAAACGGATTTTCAAACACAGTTGCTTTGATTGTGTGATGTCTTCTTTTCAAAATAAAATTGATTTGGTGCTTTGCTATTTCGATTTAACTTAAGAAAGAAAGTTAAAAGGGACATTGGTTGCTTTGATCTTTGTGTCTTGGTTGATAACTCTCCACGGTAATTGAGAAAGATTAAGGGATGCATGAAACATGGATCTTGATTGGTTCTTGATAAGTTGTTCTTCGAAAATTCTTCTTTTCCCACCTATGTAAATAAAACGTTTTTAATCTTTTAATGTTTTAGAAAATTTCTGTTTTTCAATCTTCAAAAACCCCCCATCTTTATGTTTTCTTGTTTGTGTAAATAAATAAAATTAACTTAGCGTTTTTAGGTAGCATGTTAATGTAGTTAATAAAATAAATAATCTGAAAATATATTTTTAAATTCGTGAATAGTAACTCCGTGAATAGTAAATATGTGTTAGTGTTTTCTAGGAATTAATTTAGTGGTTTTTAGGAAATTGTCTTGTGTTTTTTAGGGGATTGCTAAAAAATAGGGATTTCTTTGGTGTTTTTTAGGAATTGTGTTTCTTAGGGATTTTTGGTGGTGTTCTTTAGGGATTTTTGTTTCCTTGTTGTATATGGATTTGTAAATTGTGTATAAATAGGAGTAGGATTTCCAAAACCTTTTCTAACTTAATTTTCTCTCTAATTTTCGATCTTATATATATGTAGACTTGTATATTTGTTTTTCTCATTCCTTGCTCTCTAATTCGTGTGAACATGTATGTCTGCTCTCTAACTCTTTGTTGTTTCATAATTCTTTCTTGTAAACTTGTAAAATTTCTAAATTCGTGTAACTTGTATATGTTCTTAATATTTTCGTAACTTTTGTAGATTCTTTCTCTTTAATTTGTTCTCACATGTTAGCACCCTCAATCCCCGGTTTTGAACGATACCCTATTTGCTCTATACTAACGATGATATTTTTCAGGGTTTAAATTGACGATGCTTTTGCACGTATCAGGACAATTTAATCTTTGGACAATGTAATATGTTATAGCCTTAAACTTGTCTCATTCCAATTAATATTAATATGTTGTCGACCAATCAATTAAGTATGTAATTTGATTATAATGCTGTTTAATTGGTTGATGTCAACATACTCAACTTTCTAGTTTACTACCCATAGCTTTTCATATATGAAGCACGTATTTAGTTACATTAATTCATGTGAAATTTTTTATTAGCATGAAGCATTTGATATGCACTCTATATTTACAGGAGATCAATAATTTTGCTGCTCAATTGGGTCTTATTTTGGAAGACTGAATTAGAATTTTTGTACCTTGGAGGTAACTTTTGTTTATATCAGAAAGAACCAAGGATGCTCATATTTAGAAAGAACTTAGTATCCTCATTTCAGCAGTAGAACTAGGAAAAAAAAGCTGATCCTTTTGTATTTTGGAAAGTAGAGTTGCACAAAGATCTCTCGCTGTGTATTTAAGGACAATATCTTTTGTATATGTCAGTTATGAGACTCTAGATATAAGAGTGTTATTCAGTTTCGGTTAAGTCGTATTGCTGATTTATATTTCGAAAATATATTTGTTGTAAAGTTTGGTAATACCGAAAACCGAAATACCGAATTTGGTAAAAATAATTAATAACCGAAAGTTTTGGTTGGTAATTGGTAAGTCAATTTCAAAACCGAAAACTTTGGTTTTGAAGTTGGTAATGCCCATAACCGATTCGAACCGACCGAGTGGCAGGCCTAATTCAAACCTATCAGAGCGGTATTTCATCCTTATTGACCACTGATGGTGACCTAATCATCTCCTCCTTCACTTATTGAGCACGTGCCAGACCTCATCTTCTTATCTTATCCCATCTTTTTCTCTTGCTCACAAAAACAGTGACCACCCATTATTATTTATTCCTTCCCGTCAACATATACAAGGCCACACATGAATAATTATTCATATCTCTTCCCCTTCTGCCGCACACCAAAGGGGGGGGCAGCCTTTGGGCTGCTCAAGCCTCCTTCTTCTCCATCCTTCATCTTTTCTTTTATGTTTCTTTTGGGAATTCAAGAAGGATTCACTCAAGCTTCAAGGAGACATCATCAAGAGCACCACACCTCCATTTTGGATAGTTGGGTAAAGAAATTGCTTGATTCATACTAGCATATAGCTAGGAGTGACCAAGTCAATTCTCCTCTCTCTTCCTTATCATCTCTTTCATATTTTTTCTATACTTTTGATGATGTATCTAAATATGGGTAGTGAGTAGTTCTTTGGGAAACTAGGGTTTGATCCCTAGCATGGATTTATTGTAATAAATATGTTTTAATTTAATGGTTTTTAATTTCGTGTTTGGCATATGTTCTAATCTATTATATTTGGCTTAGATGCATGATTAGGAGCTTGATTAACTCTTGAATGTGTAGATGAGCATGTCTAGAACAAGTTAGGGGACCTAATCACTTCTCTAATTTATGGCTAGCACACTAGTTTAGAACATGGTTAATTAGTTACAATACCAATTTCAATTTCAATTGCCGTATTGGCTAGCTTAGGAACCTTGATTCTAGGACTCTTCGCCTTTCGGTGTACTAGAGGCCCTAACAAGGCTCTAGATTGTCCCAATTGAGTTTCTACGGCCCTTGATCCGGAGTAGGAATACCCTTTAAGGAATCTAATGACCCATGAGTCTTGAAAAGCCTTGGGTACGGTTCTTGATGCCATTATACATTGTTTGACCATTGTCGGAATATATTTGTGCATTGAATTTGGTTAGGAGGATACCCTAGTGACCTAATTTCCATTTCTTACTTTTCTTTTCTTTATTTAATTTAGTTGTTAGCTAAAGTTTTCATTTAAATTCTTGCAATTTAATTATTAGAAAATTACAATTACAATTTCAAATGACAATTTCGATCTCATTGTAAATAGCCATCACTAGGCTCTTAGTTTTGATTAGGCTTTGGTGAAAACCAAAGCCGTTCACCAAAGCCGAGCATGGCTAAGGCTTGGTGCCTTAGAATAACATTTTTATTTATTTTCTTTTTTTTCTTTTTCTTTTGTTTGCTTAGTGACTTTAGTTCCGACTACCTAAGGATTGTGAGTTAGCCACTAATCCCCGTGGTACGATAATTTTGGGCTCAATACTTCCCTATCTTGACAATGATACATACGCTTGCGTAAATGTGTATCCAAGTCAGCCATCTACATAAACAAGAGAGAAGATATATAAATTACGCAGTCATAAAGACATCCACATGAATTATTTTCCAAAAATATGAATTAGATTTCAAGACCAAGATTCGTAACGGTCACATTTTTTCGTCGCTATATGAAAATGCTTTATCACGGTAAGTGTGTATGTATAATGTGCATAAATTTTCATTATCATGGCAAAACAAAATTTATATGTTCATAAATAATAAAAACATAAACAATAAAATATAAGGCATGCTTAAAAATAGTAAACATCTATAAGGGAAAATTACTGGTCACTCCCTCAACTTTTGGGGAGTCGACAGTTCAGTCCCTCGTGTCATAATTTTGACAAATAACTCCCTATACATTCAAATCTCACACAATTTGGTCCAAAATGACCATTTTACCCCTAACTTTTTTTTTCTTTTCTTTTTTTTTCTATCCTCTCTCTCACTTCCTCTTTTTTTTTTTTTTTTTTCCTATCCTCTCTCTCTCTCTCTCTCATTCTGCACATTTCAAACCAAGACATAAACACCCATTCTGCACATGCAAACAACATCGCAGTATCACATAGCCAATCCAATTCCTCATCTTTCAAAGATTAACATCCGATTATCACCAAGTACAAAACTTTGATTCAAGGTCGGGATTATACCTTTGTAAATCTGAAATCAACTTCAATTGCCCCAAACTCAGTTCCTAGAACTCATTGCCGAGACGGGGATGGTGATGAACTGATGATTTTCACATCAACAACTCGACAAACTTCTCGATTGTTGACCTTTAAGTGCAGCTGAGCAAGAGACGGAGCCCAGAAAGGTCGGAGTAGTCGGACGTTGAAGAACACGGCGGAGCCGTAGCTACCCAGAAACGTAAACCATCAAAACTTAATCCAATTCGAAAACTAATTACACAGACTTGACGATTATGACGAGAGTAGTGAGTTTCATACCACATGCAACTTAATCGGTCGCCGGAAAACACCACAGAACCGTCGGAGCAGTCGCTGCTTCTCGCCGTCGATTCTCTCTCCAAACTTAACGATTTGACGAACTGAGACCGGAGATGTGACGACGACGAAGAGGTAGAGGTATTGGACTCGACAGATTTGGTCGACAAAAAGAAAGGCATGGAAATGAAGCTTACTGTTTCTGGGCACTGTAGACGACACCGGCGACGGTGATGGAAGCGCTTGTGTTTGATGCTGCTACCACCGAGGTGGCATCATCATCGTCATCAACGAGTCAGACGACATCGTTTGGGTCCCGAAATCAACCACAGGAGCGTAGTTCGTGTTGCCGAGCAACTCCATGAAACCCAGAAAACCCCTTTCGGGTTCTGAGTCGAAGAGGAAGTGAGAGAGAGGATAGAAAAAAAAGAAAAAAAAAAAGTTAGGGGTAAAATGGTCATTTTGGACCAAATTGTGTGAGATTTGAATGTATAGGGAGTTATTTGTTAAAATTATAATACGAGGGACTGAACTGTCGACTCCCCAAAAGTTGAGGGAGTGACCAGTAATTTGCCCTATAAAATTCACATGCTTTAGATTCCACAAATATATATCACATATATAATAAGAAATAGAGTTAATTACTGTTTACTCCCTATACTTATAGGGTTTCATCGTTTCAGTCCCTGACCTTCGAATTTCACTTAAAAAGTCTCTGAACTCTCAATTTCCTCCCAATTGGTCCTTTCCGTCTAAATTGTCTGTTAAATTGCTGACGCGGCATCCATTTTACGCCGAAATGTCTATTTTACCCTCAATTGCTTTTTTTTATTATTTTTTTTAATCTTTCTTTGTTTTTTTTTTTTGCCGTTTTGACCTCTTCTTCTTCCATGGATCCCCAAAACCCAATGCCCCTGATAACTCCCTTCGTCTCCTCCATCGATTCTCCTGAGTTCACTCACCTAACCACCTCCCTGACTCGCTCCGCCATCATTGCCCTCGACGCCGAGTGGAAGCCCCTCCGCTCCCACCACTCCACTTACCCAACCGTCCCTCTCCTCCAACTCGCCGGCGACTCGGTCTTCGTCGTCTTCCTGCTCGACTAGACCCTCCTCCAGATCAATTCGCACCTCCAGTTCCTTCAACGAGTCCTTCTCCGACGATCGCAACCCGATCTTCGAAGCCCCGAAAGCCCAAGACTTTGAGAACATCTAAGGAGGCTCGGCCAGGTTCTCCACCAATTTCAAAGCTTTCAACTTGGATTCCATGTACGGCGGTGGTGGGCCCACTGATTCCGCCTCCAAGTTCGCCGATTCCGGCCCGGTTTTCGACAAGCATGATACCGGTCTTTGATAAAGCATTGTGAAGACTTCTCCAGAGAAGATAATTCTCTATACCCATCTGTCTTAGGCGACAAACTCCCCCAACTGAATCGTGACCTCAAGAAACAGTTTGAGAATCTCACGGCCAAGAAGCGCAAAGGCAGAACTCTATCTCTTCGTTTTTGGTAAATATTCTTTTTGAGAGAAACTGGTTTGGCGAGTTTTTTGCTCCTGTTGATCCTTGTTGTGTGGCCCCTTCTCTTGTGCTTTCGTTCTTCTTGTTTCTTCTACAATGTATTTAGCTAATTCATTGTTTGTTGACTAGGAATGTCTCCCTAGATCGGTTCATGTTGGTTTTGGTTTGGCTGAGCCGCTTGTGGCCATATAATTAATATGTTGTATTTCCAGTTTTGGTTTTTAATAAAGATGGGCTCGGATTGTTATTCATGCGTTTCCCAGGTACCATATAATGTTAATAATAAATACTCTTCACAGCCATTAGGGTCTTCAGTGGGACTACCTGATCAAAAGACAAATGAAGGTTTTAGGGTTGACTGCCGGGGAGAAGAAGATGGAGAGAGAGCTGGGTTTGTTTTGGAAGAAGATGATGGAGATAAACAAAGGAGAGAGAGCCTGGAAAGAAGAAAAGACAAAAAGAAAAAACAGAAAAAAAAAGAAAGAATAAAATTAATTAAAAAAAAGTGAGGGTATAATAGACTTTTTAGGGGGGAAACGACCGCCACGTCAGCAAGATAACGGAGTCTTTGACGGATGCTTAACGGCAGGGATCAATTGGGAAGAAATTGGGAGTTCAGGGACTTTTTAGGTGAAATTTGAAGGTCAGGGACTGAAACGATGAAACCCTATAAGTATAGGGAGTAACCAGTATTTAATCCTAAGAAATAATATAGCATGCTCAAAAGTTCGAATGATAAACAATTAAATATACTGGAGTATGAAATTAAATAAATAAATAAAAACATACTTGGTTTCGAGAAAACAAAACAATCCTAGCTCACGCGCGTGTTGATGCAGGCGTGCGTAGCGATGTTTTTAGGCTTGTAAAAAATTGGGCCGTTTCCTCTTTCTTTTCAGCAGTGGGCCACGAGGCCTTGTTCTTTTTTTTTTTTCTTTTGGGCCAAGCCTTTACTTTGGGCCGGGTTTTTTTTTTTTTTTTTTTTTCCTTCTTCCTTGTCCGCGTCTTCTTCTTCCTTCTGGGTTTCTGTCCTTCTACTGAGCCGGAGCCGGACGCCGCAGGTGGGAGGCCGGGCGCAAGTCTGAGGCTGCGAGGATGTTAAGCTGAGGCTCGCTGGGCAGAGGCTGTTGGAGGCTGGAACGTGTGGGTATGGGCTGCTGGAGGAAGACGAAGGCGGTCCGGTCTGAATCGTGCCTGAATCGGGTTGGAGGAGCTCCTAATTGTGCCGGAATTGAGCCTCGTCGGAGCTGGGCGTGGAACTGTAGCCGGCTCAGGTCTTCTTTGGAGGTTTCTTCTAGAGCGGTGTCCAAAGGGGAAGCTTAGAGCATCTCTAATAGTAGAATTTATTTTTTAGTTAAATTTAGCTAAACTTATGAATTATAGCTATTGATTTAAAAATGTTGCTTCAGCAATAGCAGCTATTTATAAATGATATATTATATTTCATCAAATCATAGACTAACATGTGGACATAAAAGGAGAGAGAAATATAACTTTTGCTTTAGCTATGCAGGATTCTCTAGCTAAATATAGCTAAAGTTAAATTTAACTTAGCTATAGCTAGTCTATTGGAGTTGAATTTTGCTTCAAAAATAGTTCAATATAGCTAAAAATTAAATTTAACTAGTCTGTTGGGGTCGCTCAAGGGGGACGAGGGCGGTCAGTGGGGCTGGACGGGGTCGGAATTTTGTTTTATTTTTATTTTTATTTTTTTAGGGTTTTGGGTGGCAGCAGAGAAATTTTTTTTCTAGGGTTTGGGTTTTTTCTCTTGGTATTTGCTCTGAGCGTGCTGATAACATGTGAAAGTGAAATGGAATTGGTCTACTCATTTCATTTAATAGCCCCTTTATATAGGGATAGAATAACAATGGAAACATCGATTAACATCAATTATTCAATTACAATAGTGATAGTAAATGCTGATTGTGATGTAAATTGCAATTCCTTGATTCCCTCTTCGTCAATTTCTTTGACGAAGGCACATAATGTGCTTTTCCTTTAACACAAAATATATTGTGGTAATTTCTATGCCAAAACATCAACCAATTTTGAATAACTTAATGTGGAAGGTTATTAATAAATTTATTTTGCATATAACAGAATAGGAAGGTCCCCTTCTTGGCAAAGCAAATAATTTCCTGAATAATTATGTCATTTCTAAAAGTAGTGGTATTTGCACTTGACATTCTACTCTTGGTCAAAATTGTTATGTGCAACTGAAGCAAGGAGTGAATACCATACCATAAATATTGTTCGGGACATATATAGTGAAACTATGGTAGGTGGTACTAGTTTTGGAGTATGGTATAAAAAGGGATGAGGGAATACAATGTGATCATATCTCTGAAGTTTCAAAAGATACAGATATTCATATAATTTTTCTCCTAATAACTATATAGGAAGAAAACAAATGGGGATCCAGAATATTTTGATTATCTTGAGCATGGCCGCCTGCCTTATGTCGACATCTATGGCCACACCAGGAATTGCTACTTTCTACACGAGCTATGTTCGTGAGTATTTATTTAAAGAGATCCTTAAGCTTTCATTTGATGAAAAATTTATGATTTTATTATTTTTTTACATAGGCACTCTCTTTTTCATGAACTTGTTTTGTATGTTAAAGAAACCAGACACTAGTCAACATTCTCAAAGTTTAACCTCGATCGTTTTGTTTACAGCATCAGCATGCTATGGTAGTACCCAACAAGGTGTGATGATTGCATCAGCAGGTGACGCCATATGGAACAATGGTGCAGCATGTGGGAAATTTGTCACCGTTAGATGCACAGGTCCTCGGAATCCGGTACCGCATCCTTGCACCGGTGAAAGCGTGAGAGTAAAAATTGTAGATCATTGTCCCGGATGCCAATCTACTCTCGACCTTTCTAAAGAGTCTTTCACCAAAATCGCTAACCCTGTTGCGGGAATAATTAATATTGATTATTATTAGTGAGCCTCACAACTTACAAAGTTCATTAGATATCAAGACATGTGTCCGCCGTGAGTGTGAATGGTGAGATTCAAGTGCCTGATTTTCCAGGGTATAATGATCTCCCTCACCGATAGTTGAAGCAATTGGTTCAGTAATAATGAATGTATTACCTTCAGAAATAATCGTCAGATCATATGTTGTCTTTTCAATTTTTTTTTTTTTTTCATGGTGACCTGTTATTTATAATCTAATTCAACCAAAGACACTGAAAAAAAAGAAAAAAAAATTTGCACTTAAATACTTTACTAATTAGAACAGATGAGAAAAACTGGAACATCTTTACACGCACGCAATTAACCATCTAGACATCAAGATACCATCTCTGTCTTTCTAGTTTTCTTCGCTCATTTTGATATATTATGTTACAAATGGTATTTTGAATAAATAATAATTTAGTAAAGCATGTGACCCCAAAAAGGGTCTCGCTTTATACTTTGTAGTATTAGCCATATGGCTATCTACAGATATATTTTACACACATGATAATGCTAGGTGAACCACCTTTTGGGGAACCACCTAGAGCCCACCTTAGGTGGCAGCTTATGTGGCGTATCCATATCATCAAAGCATAATTTCTGATTTTTATATTTTTATTTTTTTCTTAATTACGGAATTTTTTTTTTTCTTCCTTGATTTTATTTTTAAACCCTTTTTTTTTTTTTCTGTGCGATCTGATATGCGAGTTAGACGGTTGTTTTCTCCTCAACTCCTCTCACCCCTCCTTCACCCTCTCACCTCCTATTCGATTTTGCTTCTCGCTTCCCCTAGCCTGATTGTGGATATCGAACTCAGTAGATCATATTGGCTACAAACTCAGTAGCCTTCTCTACTGCTTTGGTAATTAAGAAAAAAATAAAAATATAAAAATCAGAAATTATGCTTTGATGATATGGACACACCACATAAGCTGCCACCTAAGGTGGGCTCTAGGTGGTTCCCCAAAAGGTGGTTCACCTAGCATTACTCTACACACTTATATAGATTTTATGCTTCACATGATATGGGGGTGGTCAACGACTTTGACGCACCTTCATAACGTCGTCATAAGTGTGTGAGTAATGACGATTGTGTATACAATGATAACTACCATTGTAAATGTTGCAATGAAGGAGGCTAATAAACGCCGCATGATGGCGATAATAATAACGCGGCATGATGGCGTTCATAATAACGCGACATGATGGCGATCATAATAACGTGGCATGATGGCGTTCATAATAACGCGACATGATGGCGATCATAAATAACGCGGCATGATGCCGATCATAAATAACGAGGAGCTGGGCGACATTATTCAGGTAATTAACGCGGTATGATGGTGATCATAAGTGCAGGTAATAAACGCGATATTAAAACGCGACTTGTGGTGCAAGCACTCCTTCACCTATAAATAGGGGGCACGATGGCGAAGTAAGATATCTGATTCCGACTCTTTCTATTGCACACAACTCAAATAGTTTCTAACTTGAGCGTCGGAGAGTTTTCTGCAGGTACCCCCCCCCCCCCCCTCTCCTTTGCGCTGATTGTCAACTCCAAGTCAACAATGAAGGAAGCTTCTCGATCACTCCCGGTTTGCTCCTACTCTAGTCAGAATTCATTAGCGAGCCAAATTCCCTTTTGGAATTTTTTGTCGCCAACAACTGGCGCCGTCTGTGGGAACACTTTTCCCTAAAAAGTGATAGCGGGAGCTGCCCCTGACCGTATCCCGTTTTTGTCACTAAGGACTGGAAGTGACGAAATTTTCCTCTACCAACTCCCGAATGGATCCATTCCAAACCCAATCGGCGACATGAACTTGCCTCCAGTTGACGAGACACAAAGGCTGAGACAAAAGCTTGAGCAACTCCAAAAGGAAAAGCAGGACCGCGAGGCCCGCCGACGGCAAAAAATCGAAAAAATTCTACACCTTGATAGCGACTCGTCAGACGACGACGCTGGCGGTGACCATCCCTAAACCAACAACGTAATAGCAAATGTGGCCGCCAGTGGCGTCGACGTCACCAGATGAGTCTCCGGAGCACCTCTCATTGAGGGAATGAGAGGCACATTGAATGGGGGACAAAATGGTGGAGTGAGACTAGGCCAATCCAAGAGAACACACAACGAATCGTGGCATGAAAAGATGGAGAAAATGATTGATGCATGCAGCGTGTCGGCCCTCGAGAACTTGCGGTCGAAATCGCAAGGGACGTCAGTGAGTCTCCATTCACCGATGACATCCTTAATGCGGCGAAACCTCGTAGGTTCACCACCCCCGTTTTCCAAAAGTATGACGGGACTGCCGACCCGGTAGACCTCATTAAGGGGTACAAACAGCAGATGTCTTGTAAGACCCCGTAATTTCATTATTTATGTCTTGGAATCTCCTGAAATTAATAAAGTGTTCGTTGATACGATTTCGTGGTTCGAGGGTGGAGCGGAAATTAGTTTGAGCAATTATTTGCTCGGAAAGCTTTGATTCAAGGGTTGACTTTTTATATGTTAGGATTCTGTGAAAACTTCCTTCACAAAGTTGTAGAGCGCGTCGATACGAATACATGGACATGTGGAACGCGAAAATCGGAGTTCGTATGAGTAAGTTATGAGCGATTGAAAAATGAGAAATTTCTATAAATATAAAGAAAATCCGGGTTTTTCAGAAAAACCCCAAACTTTTCCTTTTTCCATTTTTCCCCTCAGTTCTCTCTTTCTCTCCCCCCCCCCCCCCCCCCCCCGAGCCCAATTTTGCTCTCCTTCGGTTTTCAGGCCATTTCTCCCTCCTCCGGCCACCAATTGACGTGAAATAAGTTGGGTTATCTTCACCTTTACCTTGCTCACCTATTGGTGGTGGCTTTACAGCCTATCTCGGCCCGTAACCGCCGCAGCAAGCAAAAACCGAGGGAACCTCCATTTTAGGTCAACGCCGATTTCTCCCTTCTCCGGCCACCATAGCTCGAACCACTTGACTACGTAGAACCCCTGATGATGCTGATCATGCTCTCAAAAGGATTTGAACCGATTTGATGTGTGGAAGGAGAATCGAAGCAAAACGTGTAATCGGGCAAATTCCAATCTTCAAACTTTGTAGGTAGTTTTTGACCCTTTCCTCTTTGATTTAGATTACATGCTAGTTATGAAAGTTGATGTACAAGTTATGGGCAAAAGTTGCATATAGGTTTCGCCGCCCAATTCAGAGATCGGCGGCGGCGCTGCCACCAATTGTGGCAGTGCTTTCCGGCGGCTTTCGGCCACCTCTGGGGCAGTTTATGCTCCTCATTGTGATCTACTCGTCGATACGAGCATTTCGATATATAGTTGTAATTTTTGGAAATTGTATGAGCAAGTTATGAATTTTCAAAGTTTTAGGGTTTTCAGTTCGATTGATGTTTGATCCGTGAGGATTCGGCCTTCCGATCGACTTGTAGTTTTGATATGTTGATCTTATAAGTATTCCAGAGACCTCGGGTGGTCTCGGATGAAGTTTCGCCTCAATCGGCATTACTTTCGGAGGGCAAATGGGAGTTCGAAATATAATCATTTTCGATTCGTGGACTAAGTTAAGATCGTATTGTACTTAGGTGATTGACAGAGCGTATTTGATCCCTTATCTGCGGTGAGAAGACGCAGCAGGAGTTAGAGGTGAGTAAATCTCACGTGGTTCATTTATGAACCGAGTTATTTAATTGTCGAATTGATTGATAGTTGTAAATCGTTTTCGAAAATAAAGATTTGTTTGAAATAATATGAACTCGATTGACTACGGTTCATAGGGTTATGGCTCGCAGGTAAAAAAATGAATTTAAGTATAAAATAAATTTCTTGGTTTTAGTACGTATGAACTATAGTTGGTATTAGTAGACATTCCTCAGTGGATGACTATATATATATATATATATATATATATATATATATATATATATATATATATGTTGATGGCGTGACATTGTGATGTGCGTATGAATTGTGAGTTATTCATAATATCGTTTTGAACTGTTACATATGGTGTTGAGAGAGTATTCGAGTGTTGGGCTAACATTCTGAGTCATGTGGGTTTTGTTTTAAATGTTTTCTGATCTACGGATCTGGTGTCATAGTGGTGACAGTTTCTCATCTACGGATTTGGTGTCACAAGAGTGACAAAGGCAAGTATTATCGTAGGTTTGAACCTCGGCCGAGGTGACAGGCTACGATTCTGTTAGAGCTCTAGTCTGTCTGCCATTGTATGTCATGAGGGTAACATGGGGTTACTTATGACTCATGAATACACGTTTTTAAAAGAGAGTTTCAAGTGGTTTCTTTCTTTTATTGTCCAAGAGGGACTTGATTTCATATTATGGGTGAGTCGAGATAATATGATTTTTTTATCACTTTAGTGATGTATGTTACCTTAAGGAGTAAGAATGTTGAGTTTTGAAAATGAGTCATGTTGTGAGATGATTTATTTGGAGTTGATGGGTGATCATCAACTTTAGTGTGAGTTGTTTGACTTCTTTATCGATTGTCCTTTTCATTCTAATTGTTGATTTTAAGTGTAATCTCCTAAACTGAGCTATATGCAGGGATTACTATGGTTTTGGTTTGTATACTTTTGGTGATTTCTTGAACTATTCTATGCAGGGATTACCGGTTTTCATTTAGAATGTTTAGAGTTGTCACGGTTGTGACATGTGAGTTCCTATAAAGAAAAAGAAAAGGATTTTGCTGTTGGAATTAATCGTTGTGTTGATTGTTGTCTTCAAGTCAGAAATGCGTCCTTGGGGTTATTTAGGTTTACTCACACGAGCTTGCAAAAGCTTACCGGGTTTGTTGTTTCAACTCGGTGCACTATTCTATGGTGTAGGGTTTATTGTGCAGGTCTGAGAAACAGTCCTCGAAACTGAGGGTTGGTTGCTGCTGTAGCTTGGACGTTGAAGTGTACGTTAGTTTTATTCTTCCGTCGTGTAGTGAGTGTGTTTACTTATTGAATTGTCGTTCAGTTTAATTTGTAAACTCTTTGTACATTAATATGTGACTCTAAAGAACGAGTCCGTATTTAATGTTGGTGAGCTCGGTTTGTTTTATCGCTTAATTTAAATGAAGAATTTTCTATGTGTTTTCTTGTGCTTGTTAAGTTATCGCGTTTCGGATTCGAATTTCTTTATTCAAAATTCGGGGCGTGACATGTCCATCGAGACAACCGACGAGAAATTGATGTGCAAACTCTTCCCTTTAAGCCTCATAGGGACCGCGTCGACATGGTTCCAAGACCTCAAGCCCCAATCAATCCTAAATTTAAAAACGTTGAGTCGAACCTTCATCTCTCAATATTTCTGCAGTCACAAACCAAAAAAAGGACATGGCGACCCTATTCAACCCCGAACGAAAAGTAGGAGAGAAAATCGGGTATTTCTTCAAGAGATTCAAAGCAGAGATAATGCACATCAATTGTGACCCTCAATGCGCGGCAATCGCCTTCCAAGAAGGACTCTTCTCAAGTACACCCCTATATGAAAATCTATTATGTGACCTGCCAAGAGACATGGATGGTATTATTATAAGGGTCGAGGGTGAAATTCGGGTGGAGGGGGCAAAACCCAGGTAACGTAGACTGATGTTCTTTCTTTTAGTAATCATTTGTTTAATTTTAGTTTCCTTTTGTATTCGAAATATATTTGTGGGCAATGGCCAAAATAAATAAAATATTATTTGCTTAATTCGTGTGACTTCATGGTAAACCTTGCCCGCCAAACAAGTGGGGATAGCTACAACTGAATATCATTTCGTAATAAATACATGAGGCTGGTGGCCGGAATGTAAGTGCAAGGCCGGTAGCCGCAATAATACACTAGGCCGGTGGCCAAAATAATGTACAAGGCCGGTGGCCAAAATGTCTGTGCGAGGCCGGTGGCCAAGAAGAATGTATGAGGCCGGTGGCCGAAATAAATATATAAGGTTGTGGCCACATATAACTATCTGAGGCAGGTGGCCAAAATGAATAAAATATTGTCTATCAGACTCGAAGGAAAATGGAGGCAACTTTATGTCCCGTGCAGAAACTAACTCTTTGCCTGAGAGCAATCCATGAACTCATCATATACGGTTTGATATCAAACTCTTGGTACTCTAAATATACTCATGTTTTTAATTGTTATTGAAATTCTCACAAGAGCAGACTCTTGGTAAAGGCAGCAATGACATATAGGCAGCAAATTATTTTTCATTTCTATGCATACGTGCACACAACAAAGAAAAACCAAGGGGCAATATGGGGGGTAAAGGGGCTATTGATGAAGAGATATCCTCGACGAGGAAGGCCCTCCATAAACCCTTAATTAAGAAAAATTATCTTCGACGATGAATGGTCAATGAGGAAGTATCCTCAACGAGGAGAGCTCTCGGCGAAGGAAAACCATCGTCGATGAGGAAGGTCTCTCAACGAGGGAAGCTCGCAATGAAGGAAAAACTTCGTAAACGAGGAACTCTCGATGAAGGAAAAGTATTGTTGACGAGGAAGATCTCTCGATGAGGATAGCCCGCGCTGAAGAAAAATATCCTCGACAACGAAAGCTCGCGACGAAGGAAAATATCCTTGACGAGGAAAGCCCACGATGAAGTAAAAATCCTCAATGGAAAAAGCTCACGACAAAAAGAAAAAACACCATCGACGAGAAGAAGCTTCGACGACGAAAAGGCTCTAGGTAAGGAAAAAAACTCTCAGCGAGGAAGAATGCTCTCGATGAGAAAAAATCTCTTTGCAAGGAAAAAGGCTCTCGGCGAGGAAAAAAGCTATCGTTGAGGAGGTGAACTCTAGAGGATATGTAGATTCGAAAAGGCAAATGCTTGAGGAGGCGACTGCGCCGAACACTGAAGCATTAAGTGTCACCTCGTCGAGGTGTCAAATCTTGTTGAGGTTCGAGGTGACAATCGCATCAAAGCTAGTATGACATCAAAAGAGAGGGAACCTCTGAGTTGGACTCAGGTCGGGGCCAGATTTTAGAAATTTTCTCTTAGGACGAGTGTCCGAAGAGAAAATTTGGTGGCATTGTGGGGGTAGTCAACGACTTTGACTCACCTTCATGACAATTAAACGTCATCATAAGCGTGCGAGTAATGACAATCGTGAATACGATGATAACTACCATTGTAAATGTTGCAATGAAGGAGGCTAATAAATGCGGCATGATGACAATCATAATAACGCTGCTTGATGTCGTTCATAATAACGTGGCATGATAGCGATCATAAATAACGCGGCATGATGGCAATCATAAATTATGTAATTAACGCGGTATGATGGCGATAATAAGTGCAGGTAATAAACGCGATATTAAAACGCGACTTGTGGTGCATGCACTCCCTCACCTATAAACAGAGGGCAAGATGGCGAAGTAAGATATCTGATTATGACTCTTTCTATTGCACACAACTCCAACAGTTTCTAACTTGAGTGTCGGAGAGTGTTCTGCAGGTACCCCACCTCTCCTTCGCGCCGACGGTCAACTCCAAGACAACGACGAAGGAAGCTTCTCGATCACTCCCGGTCAGCTCTTGCTCCAGTCAGAATTCATTGGCGAGCCAAATTCCCCTTTGGAATTTTTCGTCGCCAACACATGATGTGCAAACTTCTTTAGGGCATCATTATATGTAACTTCACTTTGTTAATATTAGACCAAAACACACTCTATGCGTGGGTTTAATTTTCAAAAGAAAAAAAAACAAAATAATCATTGGAGAAAGAGTTTTGGAATTTTTTTCCCCTCCTCTTTTGATGTGGAAGTGGAAAGTTGTAGAGAGACATTTTAGGGAGAAATAAATTAAAATTGTATTATGTTATTTTGTTTATTACGTTTGTGACCTTCATTTATTAAAAGATACTTTTAGATAATCTATGGTCTAAGGGTTTAGTCGTCTTTTCACGTCTACTTTGGCTAACAAAGCCTCTTTTCTTAATAATAGTATAGATACATGACCCTTCTAGTGAGGAAATTTTTTTTTTTTGTCATTTCAAAGGATTGCTTATGTGACCTTTTTTTTTAAATCACATATGGGCATCTTAGGTGTTCATGAGTGGATCACATCATGATTTTAACGGTTGATATGTCATTGAAATTTGGGTCATACAAGTAATCCCTTAAAATGACAAAAAAAAAAAAAAAGATCCCTCAATGGAAGAGATGTATGTACGTACGTACTTACTTGTATACAATCATGTTCTCCTACTCAGTGAATTCTATGCTCACTAGTACTCAACGACTGTTAGATTTAAATCATAAGGTGGAGAATAATAAGATAGTTGGAATCTACTTATATTGGCTGAGTATGTGAACAAGGCTCTCTCTCTCTCTCTCTCTCTCTCTCTGTCTCTCTCTCCATGTACATATATATTAATATATGTATAGATAAAGGGAGGTTCTAGAGAGGACCTCCATAAACTTGAAATTTGAGGATGTTTATATTTTTAGCATGTAGTTTAATAATCTGAACTCCTAATTCTGTAGTTACATATTCAAGTATGAACTGTACAAACAATTAGCTAAATCAAAAGATGTTTAACAATTTGATTAGCACCATCTTTGTTCCAATTTTATCTAATGGATCACATTTGTTTACACATTTTTGATGACCAAATGATTATGAATTTGGTTGATTTTTTATAGACAAAATTCATGTATAGGAATCTAAAGAATCAATGGTTGAAATCGTTGAATTAGATTGTATACGTATGAAAAATGGTAAAAATCCTCAAATATTAAATTTGATGAGGTCCTCTCTAAAATAGACATGTTGCCTCAAAATCTTATCCGCTAAATGAGGGCTGAGGGACTCGCAGTTGAATCATTCTTTTGTATTGCACGGGCATCCCACCCCCTGGCCGATTGGCCAAGAGAGTTTTTGATTTGATTTGCGCGTAATCTGACTTCTTTCAAGTGACTATGGGATGAGGAATGAACCATTTCGATTGATAGGTTTTGTTGCAAGGACTTCGGTTAGGTGTCAGTCTTGACCAAGATCCTTGATAACGTTTACTTCTTGAGTGAACTCAATGGTTTGAGTGAGTCGTGGATCACAATGAAGACGAATATGAAGTGGACTCAGTTTGTCAAAGAGTCGTGAAGTGATGTGCGTGTGAACAGTGAATCATATCGACCTAATCCAGACTGGATGAAAGAGATCGATGGACGAAGAATTCTAAGTTACGAACTAATCCTAAGTGCGAATAAATTAAGTACTTGTAAAGTAAATGAACAAGAAAATAAATTTCTTGAAAGTAATTATATATTTTACAGCTATAGCGATGCATATGATCTAGATATAAAAATGAATCTCAAACAAGCATAACCATTTTTTTTTTCTTTTTCTTCGAATACAATTCAAAATAACTTAATCTACAACAGAAAAAGTGAGTCACCGAGTAGTACTAAGGCTCCATTTAGGAGCTTTTAAAACGGGTTAAAGTGCTTCCAAACTATGCAACGATAGCATTTGGCAAAAGAAGTTAGAAATTAAAAACAAGTATTGCTTCCTAAAAGCATTTGTACATATTTTAACAACCTAAGCATGTTTCTAACGCACTTGCCTCAGGCAAAAACGTTTTATTACAAAAAATTTTGTAGAGAAATAGTCTCAACAAAGTCTAAATCTAATAACAAGATATTCTCAAAGGTTTGAAGACCATATCCACAAAATAATAAAATATGGATCTCTTCTCTTTTTTTTTTTGAATGAAATTCAACATTTCTCAGTAATAGTCTCAAGCTAGAGTAGTACATTACATACATTTCCACTGCCTTGAAAAACAGAGGGCAAATAAGAAAACGTGGTATATATATCTAGTACCACTCATTCACGAACATCCATGCTCACTTATTCTAAACAGGCCTATCTTACTATGATCGAAACGATTGCATAGTAAATAAGCATAGTACATAAAAGACTTAAAAGGAAGGCTAAAGAAAATCCTTATGAGCCCATAACCTCCACTAGGATCCCATAACCGAAACCCTAGTAAGCCGGAGCCCGCCTGTTTGGTCCAAACTTGGGCCAAAATCCACAATCTTGACACCCAATCTGTTTTGAGCACCCAAAATGATCTAGGCACCCAAAGCTTCCCAGAATTGGGCTGCAAACTTGACCTGGGCCATACAACAGATTTGGGCCGCCCAATCGAGTTGGGCCTCGAAACTGATCTTGGCACCTAACCCAAAATGAGCATACCCACTCTTGCTCCGATCACTATCACGGCCTCCACCTCCGCCGCACATACAAGATGCAGGCCATCCCGTCTCCGACCCGGATCCACGACCGAATTCAGATCTCGCAAAACTCTAATCCAACACCGAGAATCAGCAAGACTTTCGTCCACCTTGAGAAGCCCCCGACGCGGCCGAGACCGACCACCGTCATCAAACTCTTCTTCCTCCACAAGTTTGCTTCGGCGATGAACCGCCGGCCTGACCATTTTCCTCATATCCCAGAGCTCGATGACGCCAGAACAAGGCCTCCTCAAGTTCAAACCCGAGGGCCAGCCTCCTATCCACCCCCATCTTGAGGCAAGTCGGAGATCCGATTCATCAGAAACGGTAGATGCAGGAGCACCGTACCGCCAATTGCCGCAAACTTTACTCACTTCTAGGAGCAAGCCATCGTTGCCGCTTGGAGGAAAGAGCACGAGGCTCGTCCTTGGAGGTCTGCCGTCGACGCCTGCTTGGTAGTTTCCACCTCTCTCCCCAACGGGTGAAGAGTTGGCATAGATTGAGAAAGTGATTGACGATAAACATCGCCATTGAAGCCTCAGCCTAAGGCGGCTAGGGTTGAGAGCCATCTGAAAAATTCTAAAAACATATGGATCTCTTCTTTGAATAAGCATAACATGATTTATACTAAAAGAGAAAATCTAATTAGCAATTTTTTTATCGAAAGAAATTCATTTCAATATAATGCAATTAAAAACTGAACGCAATTACAACACATATTATAACAAAGGCAAACATCAATAAACTAAGACTAAGCACCCTCACTCGACAGAGGAGAGACTGATATGTTAATGGACCAAAACAGTTAGCAATAAATGGGACATGTGACCACAATCAAAAACTATTGGGTGAGCTATCACAGCATCTCTCAATCACATCAACACAGATTGGTAATGAAATGCATAACCTTAATTAAGCCGGCAAAAAACTATGTCTTATTGACAATGGACCCACTACCCAAATCTAGGCACCCACTAATATCTATGATGACAACCATAACTCAAAAGGGCATGGACTTATTTGAGATTAGATCAGATATCCAAAAGCTAGAAACAACTAAAAATTTCAAACAAACAATAATGATAAACTGAAAAGAAACCATGATCTCTAATAAAGAAAACTATGTTGAAAAGGTTTTTAAAACAAAAATATCGATAATTTATTAACAAGCGCCTCAAAAAAAAAAAAAACAAAAACTTTGATTGACAAGTCATTGGTTCATAATATTATACCTTTGGTAAATCATTGATTCAATGATGCAAAACCATAGTCGGGCTTTCCAGTAATTGGATTGTCTTCGGCTACACCATGTTCTTCAGATGTGTTAAAATGTTTCATCACTCACTTCATTAAACAAAAATGTATCCAGTAAAGAGAGAGTATTCAGAATATTGATGTAGAATTCAACTAAGAAATTTTAAGAAAATATTCATAACCCAATGGGAAAGATTAAGAAAATACGGTTTTGGAAAATAAATTAATGGTTTTTTTTTTTATTGTATGAGAACTGAATGGTTGATAGAGATTCACGCATTTAAATCAAATATGTATAGTTTGTAAGAAAACATTAGGCTCGTAATTAAATATTTCAAAGCTTGATTTGATAAAGATTCACATTTTTAGACAAAAAAATCTATATGGTATTCGTTTTGTCAAAAATTCATACTTCTCTTGCGGACCAATCTTATTCATTTAAAATAAGATCTTAATATCTTCATCTTAAAAAAAATACCTCATTTGCACGAAGATAGAGCGCAAGGGTTTTAAGAAAATTTCTCTTTTCTCCGTCGGACGGTATGGCAATCCGAATGGGTATACCATAGCACCGTAATATTAAGCCAATAGGAACTCAATACGTCGCAGACATAGCGTAGACCTACCAACTTAATACTACAAGGCCTTTTGAAATACGATTTTTTTTTTTAAAGTAAGAAAAAAACTAAAACTTTTAAGAAAGGACTTTCGATCAACAACCCAATATTCAAATTAACAAGCCTGGAAATACTTCAAAATAAAGTAGGCAAATGCACTGCGACGCCTTAGGGCTTACATCATAACCGAAATAAAAGGAGTTCAACCGCAACAAAAAAACATAGAGTGAGGCGCGCTCCCAGGTAGGCGGACCTCACAGAATTCAAATGAGTTCAACATTGAAAGGATAGTGAGTAAATTGATAGATTACCAAAGGGGAGGACTTCAAGCAATAGGGACAGTAACACACGAAATCGGCCAACGACCCACTTCTAGTCCAGATCGTCCGGAGTGACCTTATTGTAACCTGAAATGTAGGGGTGAGCATTTCGTCCTCGCTAGCCCAATTGGGGCCGACCCAACCTTAGTTAGATTTGAAAACTAATAAGTAAAACATACCTACTAGAATATAGATTGTGGGCATTTGTAAAATCGAGTAAAACAAATGCAAACAAAAACAATCATCGTTGTCTTTTTCAGAATATCATATGCAGCATGCTTCACACCACTTGGAGCTCTGAGATACTTATCTGTCGGCTAATCTAAAACAATCGGTGACCGACGGGTTCGTCATTCTTCGAGAACCGGCCAACTACTCTTTAGTTCTTGTGAATACGAGTAGCGAAAGTGTCCATTTCTTGGCCCTGAGTGTCCTATGACTGGTTCACCGTTGGTACTTACCTTTCCTCGATGCACATAGGAGCACAGCATCCTCCCAAGGTTCACGGTTATCGACACCGTGAGATGACTAGGAATCAACGCATCTAGGTCCCATTCACTTTCAGGTCACAAGTACAAACATACAGTGGGGTATAATATCTCAACATGCAAGTCTAGCCTCGGTTTTCGCAATTAACAATTATCAGTTATGAAAACACAGATATCACGAGGTATCGACTAATGAACAACCAAAAAACATACTTACAGGCAACATACTGTTATACTAGAGCATTCCACGTATATAGAAAAACCTCTAACAAGGAAAGGACAGTTACCCCTACCTGGAAATGCCGGCGTATTCCACACTCCGGTGCTTTCCACTTAAGCTTCCTTAACGATCGTGCTTCCTTAACGATCGTGTTTCCTAAGTAATCGCGCATACTAAATCCTTTTTATTTTAATGAGGCTATTTATTATTTCTTTCAACTTTTACAAATTTGGGAAACTAACTTCTTTCTTAAAAAGGAAAACATCCTTATTGCTCCATTAAACTATCGCCAATCCAAGCGACCAAAGTCGAGTCGATCCTTGCGTTTTACGAGGTTGGTCAACCTTGGTCAACCCTCGGAGTTGACTTTTGACATTTCACTTCGACTTCTGACTTTTGACCAAGTACCCCTTTATTTACCATTATTTCTTATTTATTTTAAAAATAAATAAGTAAATAATTATAAATAAAGTTTTACTTCTACTTTTACTCTTTTACTCCTCCTTTTTCACCTCTTTACTTTTACCGTGGTTTTTACCTCTTTACTTTCACTTTTACCTCTTAACTCATTTCACTGATTTTACCTTTACTTTCACCCTTTTCACTTTTTACCACTTTACCATAGTAAAACCTTTTTAATTCAACTTTTACTCATTTCATTTTTCTTTTTTCTTCCAAAATAAAGACACTTCTTTTCTTCTTCCCTTTCTTTTTCTTTTGGTCAAAATTACACAACAAAAACCACCAAAATCTTCAACACAAATTCTCAACACTTTGAAAACTAAACTAATAAATCCTACTACTTAGCCTTCTTCCACCAACAAAATGACTCAACGAAATTTAAAATCAACAAAAACAACTCCAAAAATTCAAGGGTTTGTCCAAAACCCAATCCTTACCCTTTCTTCTCCAAACACTCACGGCCTCTCCTCCTCCTTAGCCTTCTTCACCTACAACTCCGTCCAAAAATTAACACCACAACCAAAAACTTGAAATATGGTTGCATGGGATAGATCCTTACCACAAATCCTTGCCAAACCCGTAGCCTAGCCTCATGGTTTAAGGGAAAATCGGGTTCATGCACCAAAATCACAAATGAAAATCAAAAACTCGAATTTGATAAGAAATAAGTATAGATCGGATGAATAGAGGTTAGATTAGGAGGGAGATTACCTTGATTTGGACTTAGAATGAAGAAATCACAAAAACCCCCAAATTGATTTCGGGTTCTAGCGTTTTTGGATGATTGGATGGCTAAATCTCTTGATTTTGGTTTGAGAAATGGATAGAATGAATAAAGAGGAGAAAATCTGAAATTTTTGGTGTTGATTGGGGTGCCGGCGGTGGCGGCGCGGCGGCTACCGATGACGCAAAGAGAGAGAGAGAGAGAGAGAGAGGATGAGAGAGAAGGAGGGCTGAAGAGAGAGAAGGAGTTTGAAGTGAGGAAATGAAGTTTTGAGGCTAGGGTTTGGTCATGGGAAGCCTTAAATACTTCCCCTTTGATTAGTGTAAAAAGTCCAACTTGCCCTTCACTTTGGGCCAAGTGGGCTTGGCTGCTCCCATTTTCTTTTTCTCTTAATTTTCTCTGAAGCCCACTTCGAAAATACTACTCCAAACATCCTTATTTCTCCAAAACATCACCGAATCTTTTCTGAAAAATTTTCCGGGGTTTTCCTAAGCCTCGGTACTTCAAGAAAAGTTTCCTTGACCCAAATTGGATTTTCTCTAAATTCTTTATCCTTTAAATAACCTCATAGTCTTACCTAAGCGCTACTACTTTTGTACCTTACAAATATGTAGTCCTATATGTTGTACGACAAAATAAAATAAACAAGAAAAGTACGGGTGTCTACACTCTACCCCCTTAAAGAAATTTCGTCCTCGAAATTTGTACCTAATTAGTTGAATAGGTGGGGGTGCTTCTCGCACATCTCTGCCTCAAGTTCCCAAGTAACCTCCTTCTTTCCTTGCTGCGTCCACTGAACTTTCACCAACGGAACCTCGCGGTTCCTCAGCTGCCTTGTACTTCGTGCTAAAATCCATGTAAGCTCAGTCTTGTAGGTAGCGTCACTTTGCAGTGGCAAGTCTCTCCAAGTTATGACTTGCTGGGTCTCTGGCAGACTCTTCTTAAGTTGAGTCACGTGGAGTACGTCGTGGATCTGCTCTAGTTCTTGTGGCAAATCTACTCGATAAGTCACATTTCCAATTCTCTGGACTATCAGAAAAGGTCCGATGTATCGGGGTGCCAACTTTCCTTTGACCCCGAACCGACTGACTGCTTTTCGGGGTTTCACCTTGATATAGACAAAGTCCCCTACTCCAATCTCTAGGGGTTAAAAGCTCTTTGTTTAACGTCCTCAGCTTGACGGAACGTCCAACTATCAACCATTGCCGAAGAAGCCTTCATTTGAAGACTTTGTGAAGAATTTTGTTGTGTTCCTCATAAATGATCTCTTATTTTGATTGGGTGAGTGTGGGGAAACATCACTTGTAGTTCTCTTTGTAGGGGGCTCGGCATAGAAACTTGTAGATAGTGCTTTAGTAAGGAGAAAGCTCATGCTTGGCTTAGAATCCCCTTAAGGTGACCTATCAATAAAATGAACATCCTCTACGTTAGTGAAGGGGGCATGAATTTCACAAGGTTTAGGCTTACCTTCTTGGCATGGCAATGCTCCATGAGCAGCCATGGTTTCAATAGTGCTGTGATTCACCCCCTCCTTATTGCTTGGTAGAAGGATCTTTAGTTGACTTTGTTTTCAGTTCAAAATCTTCGGGATCCCATGCATTCACCTTGGGTGTTGTCCAAGTTCTAAGAAACTTTACTTCTTTTCTCACACTTTTATCATCACAAAATCGCTCTTGCACATCTAAAGGTAGTTTAATAGGCTCAACCAACTTAAACTTCACCGTTTCTCCAAAAACCGACATGCTCAACGCCCCCTTGAGCACATCAATGTTGGTGTGGGCTGTAGCCATGAATGGATGCCCTAAAATTAATGGTAATATTGTGGGCAAAGGTGCGTCCTCCATCTCAAGAGCGAAGAAATTAGTGGGCAAGATTAGTCTATCTACATGCACCAGCACATCTTCAATCACTCCCTTAGGATAAACACATGAACAATACGCAAGTTCAATGATCATTGAAGTTTCGTTTAGTTCACCTAGATCAAGAGCTGCAAACACAGAATATGTCATTAAATTTATCAAAGCCCCTAAATCTAGCAAAGCATTATCAAACCTCTTTTCACCTATAGTGCATAAAATAGTGAAACTCCTAGGATCCTTAAGTTTTGGTGGAAGCTTCCATTGGAGCACAGCTGACACTTCCTCATTGAGAGCCACGATCTTATTGCCCTTAAACTTCTTCTTAATGCAAATCTCTTTCAAGAACTTCGCATATTTCGGCACTTGCTTTATTGCCTCCGAGAGCGGAATGTTAACTTGAACTTTCCGGAATGTATCCAAAATGCTCTTCTCAAGTTCATCCTTCTTAGTTTTGGCAAACCTATGCGGAAAAGGGATAGAAGAAAGATTAGTAGAAACTGGAACATCACAAGTTACCTTTGATTTTTTGAAAGTGTGTTTGGTTCTGATTTCGCACTATGTCAAAAAATGCTTCATACCATACCCCTCAGACGACAGAAGACGTTTTTTCTGTTGTCTAATTTTTTTGAACATCTTCAGACAACAGTTTTAACTATTTATGTCGTCTAAATGGTATCAAAATCAACACCAATTCAACTTTTTCAAGTTTGTTACAGTTTAGAAAATTCAGACAACAGATTCTGTTGTCTGAGTAAATGAAAAAATTATTTACCCTTATGTGGACAAAAATAGTTTTTTGGCTGAACTAAAACTTAATGTGAACTAGATGCCTATACCTCGAGTTTTCTCAACACTTGGTCAAAAAAACAGAAACCTTCTTTCCCTCTCCCTGAGCTAGACCCCGAGCAACTGCAGCTCCCCGGCCATTTTGGTTCTTCTGCCCCGATCAGAGACATTCTTTCCCTTTCCCAATTATGGTTATTCTCTCCCTGATCTAGGTTTTCTACACAGAAGAGTATCATCAACCTCTCCCCGATCTAGGTCAAGAAGACACTGTTGGTGGAGTTCTTCGATTGCACAAACGATTTCACGGTAAGTCTTATTCTTCGTCTTAGGGTTTCGACCTTGATTTGTGTTGGGTTTTAGGGCTTCCTGGGGATATCGATTTGGGGTTTTAGGGTTTCTTTGGGATATCGAATTGGGAGTTTCCTTTGAAATTAGATTTGGGATAACGATTTAGAGATGGGGTGATTGAAATAGAATTGGGTTTTATTCTGGTTTATGGATTTGGGGATGGTTTATGGTTCATTTCGATTTGGGATGGTTTATGGTTATTCAGAATCTAAGGCTCTGACTCCTCTCTAATAGTGCTCCTCCCTCTCAATCTTCAGCCTCCATGACTCTATATCTGATGCCTGAGATTTAGTTCCTCGTTTTTTCTGTTGGGTTTTCTGAAATTTTCACTTCTTATTGATTGGGACATTGGGTATATGAAATCTATGTTTGAGTATATGAAATCCATGTTTGGGTTTATTGATTGGATGGTTGCTGGCTTGCTGCAATTGCTTATTGTTTGGAATTGATGCTTTGTTAATGGAGTGATGGTTGTTTGACGTTTATTTAAACAATTGCTGATTGTTTGATTGTTTGGATTATACATGTGAGTCTGTGAGCTTGTTTATTCAGTTTGATTGTCTGGGATTATACCTGCGAGTTTGGTTTATATGAATCTCATTTTGTTTAGCTTTGTATGTTTAGTCGTAGCTGGTGGGACAATTGCTTAGACTCCTTGCTTCTCAATTGCAATTTGAGGTTATGCTTGTCCCCACATTAATTTTTCATTCTATTAACTTTGTTAGCTGGACTTTATTACCTGCAGTTGATTTTCATGAATGGATTATTACGTCTTTCTTAATTTCTTGGATTCTAGGCTCATAGTGCTGGGAGATGGTTCTGCACCTTTATTCATGGCAAGAGAACATGTCATTGTCTGAACCTTGCAACTGACTTCACTATGCGAAGCCGGGTGAGGATTTTGATTGTCTTTCGTTACTCCTTCGTTGGATTTGTGAACAAAAGAAATCAAATTGTGAAATTTTGTCTTGCTTGTCAGAGACTTTGGGATTTTGAAATTGCTTCATGGTATTGGATTCTAGTCGAGGCAAATCTGAACAAGGCAGAGTGCAGTTGCTGTCTTGGTTGCCGACGAATTGGGAACCTGTTTTGAGTCGCTGTCCCTCATTCTTTTATTTGTAGAATAGCAACGTGATGCCCACCAACTGTTCGATGAAAGGCCAAAGACAATCTCTGCAGAATTTGATTGAGGTAGTCTTGGTGAGCTTTGTCTTATTGACTTTTGCTTCTTCCCTTTCTTTGACTTTTATTCTTCCTTTGATAAGCCTTGGCATTCATCCTTGTTAATTAATCCACTGCCTCATTACAAGAGTCCAGCAGATTTTGACAAGAATGCATTATATTTGGCTCATGCATGATTCCATTGTCTGCTAACGCCACCATTCATTTTTTCTTCTTTTGCTTTTGCTTTTCACTTTGTCATCTTCTGCAATCATCTGGAGCACTTTGTTAATCAAGCTTTTCGTCTTATTCATAGCTTAATTAAACTAGCCCCTTTGGTCTGCAACACCACCAGAACTTTAATTTTTGTTTTTATATATGTTGCTTTGTGCTTTGGTGTGTTGGAGAAAACTTGATCATGTGATTATGCTCCATTAAGTGACTTTCCAAGAGGTGGCTCTGTCATCTTCACTGATGGAGAACGATAGGCCACACATCCCTTTTTCTTTTATTTATTTTTTTATGAACTGCACTCTTGTAGCTCATTTGGTTTTCTTCTTTGACACTTTTTTGAGAGAAACCACCGAGCTCATTTTGATTTGAAGAGCAGCAGAGCCAAAGTTTCAAAGACTCTTTGCTCGGATTTTTTTTGTTTGGATGCAATATGATAACAGCAAGCTGTTTTGACAAGAAAGCTTTATGCTTTTCTTTTTGTTTCCTCCTTGCTGTCGGTGAGGATTGACAGAGATGGGTGCTTTTGAACTCGGTTTGCTTGACATTCCTTGCAGGTTTGTTGCTGGTTTTGGTCAAGGCGACTTTGAGCAGAGCAGTTTTGTGGTGCTGCTGGGATTTGAAGATGATGTTTGGCTGAGTAGTGGGTAAATGTAAACGCTTCCTACGATTCTTTCTTTTTGTTCTGGTACATGGATCTAATTAACTGGTTTGGTTATCATTGCATTCAATCAAAGAAGATTAATTAGATACTGAAACCAGTTATCCATTGTTGAGATTGATTGGAATATTACCTGACTAATATGAATGTTCCATTATCCTCTGATATTTGGCTGACGTTTGAATCAATGCGTTTATGCCTTCACGTTTCCAACTTGGTTATGGTTGGAGGCCCCAGACTATGTATTACCTTTTCTTATTAATTCTAATGGAATCCTTTTCGAATTCCATGGTTCTTCATTAATTTCTGTTTTGCTTTTTTCCTGCTGATGTGACCTATCTTCTGTAGATTTATGATTCTTACTCCTAAGTGCTTGCTGATGGATGCAGAACCTCTTTGCATATCTAATGTTTCAGTCATTTGTTAGTTTTATAATATCCATGATTAATTTTCCAAGTCATACATCTCTGATTGAGTTTACTTTTTTTTTTCTTTTCTTTTTTCCTGTGCATGATTGCAAGGATATGGATTTAGTTGCTAGTCTGTTTAGAAAAAAAAAAAAAAAATGCTTCGTTGCATTGCCAAGTATCAAGAAAACATTTTGCATTAGATGGTGGAATTATAGTTCCATACTCAGATCAACAGCCAACTTGAAGCATTTCAAGTTTTCTGATCCTTTTTGTTCTCTTTATTAAGACTGGAGTTCTTTGTAGATTATAGATAGTATAGTACTTGCACTCATTGCTGACCCTGCAATTTTATTAGCATGTTATAAAACATTCTTTTAGTATAGGCCAGAATTAAGATTTTATTGTTTTCTTGGGTCACATTTGTAGTTTCATCTAATGAAAATGTCAATGTCTGGTCCAGGAAACTCTACCTAGATTATCTCCTCGTCTTGGAGTGGAAATGGTTCAGAAGAAAATAGCTGCAGCCTTGAAACATTAGTGGGTTCTGGCTTTCCTTGTAATCAAAGTTAAGTATTCTTCTCTGTAATGTAGGTCTTCAATTGTAAGAAATTATATTTTGGAATATTCAGATCAACTTTTGTAGCCAATACTTTAATTGAATGGTCAGACAAATTGTTTTGAAAAAAAAAAAAAAAAAAGAGATGATCAGTCTTCAGTAATAGTCAAATTGTATTACCTGCAATTCGGAAGTGCAAGACTTGGTGTTTGGTAAGCATTTTTAGGTTTAACTCTACAACTGAAGTTTGGTTTGTATTTTTGAGACTTAACTAGTAATATATGTATATATATTACATGATTTCGCAGGATATAGGGGAAGGAGTTCTTGCTTCATGTGGGTCTTATTTTAAGGTGCTTTTGATGCTTGTTTAATATATGCATATATCTACTTTTACGTTACTATGCACTAGACTGGAGTCTTTTAATCATGGTCAAAGGTCTATGTCTAAAATTTCTAGTTCGCTCTCCCTTTCATACGGATAGCCAAATAGAAATATATCTTTCCCTTAAGCTATTCTGTTACATCCATCATTTTTTGTTCTGTTCTATTTGTGCAATCTGAACTTGTTGTATGCTACATACTGCTGATCATATTTTTTTTTTGCTGTTGGTGCTGTGTAGTAAAAGCTTGGAGTTAGGCTCATTAGGCTAGCATTGGAAGCGGATGATTGGCTTACACACAGAAGGATATTGATGTGGTTTGAGCTGAATGGGCAAATCATGTTATGCAGTTCTAACTTTGGTTCTGTTTAAGGTAGATGAGTAGCACTTGGAACTGCTTTTGTGCATTTATATATAACTGATGGAAAGTGTTGATGAACTTAAATTATGCATGCAGTTGCTCTGTCTAGCTACTCTTTCTTTACCTTATAGGTTTTTGACTTTGTGCACTAGGTAAATGATCGAGATAAGATGGTTTTTTGGTTCTCTTGATCATAATGTAACTGTTGGCTAGGTTTAGAGTTGGAACTATGGATTGTATTTTGGATGATGTTGATGCAATTAATGAAACGTAGCCATCATTTTCAATGCTGATTTTAGTCCAATTTTATGGTTAATTTTGATGATTGTAAATGACTGATGTTAAAATGGTTGAAAGGCAACAGATATATGCAGGTTTATGTTGTATCAAGAAAATACAGCACAATTTATGTTGTATCAAGAAAATAGAAACAACAGAAACAAATGATCATATGTTGTTTCTACCAAGTTCAAACAACAGAAAAGTAGAGTTCAAAGAGCTCTCAGACAACAGAATTAGGTGATTGATATGTTGTTTCTACCACGTTCAAACAACAGAAAAGTAGAGTTCAAATAGCTCTCAGTCAACAGAAGTAGGTGTTGATATGTTGTTTCTACCACGTTCAAACAACAGAAAAGTAGAGTTCAAAGAGCTCTCAGACAACAGAAGTAGGTGGTTGATATGTTGTTTCTACCAACTTCAAACAACAGAATTATGTTGTTGCATAGGAAATCAGTCAACATATAACTGTCATTGTTCTTCAAATCAGACGACAGAAGCAACAACTAAGCTTAATATTGGTTCAATCAAACGACAGAAACAATAAAAACTCCATCATCTTACATTAACTACATCGACAGTTATTTTTTGAATCCGTTGATGAAGTGAATTTCCAACAACATTAATATGTAGTGGTATGGTGTTTCAGACGACAGATAGACTTCGATTCTTCAATATTAGGTACTTCAGACGACAGAACTTAAACTGAATCTGTCGTCTGAGTAGCTTATAAACGACGGAGAATATCTGTCGTCTGAATGGCTTAGAGACGGCAGCCACTTAGACAACAGATTTTTACTTCATCAGACGACAGATATGGTCTGTCGTCTGAAGCATTTTTTGGCATAGTGTCGTGTTGACAATCAATTGTTTTTGGCTGAAACTCTCTAAGTTCCCAAGAGATTGATAATTTATTTCTGACGATTGATCGTTTCTAATGGCAGATCCTTCCGTTCGCTCCTCCTCATGTCCGCCAGCTTCTCTAGCCCTCTTGTTCACATGTGGCTCCTCCAAGATTTGCTTTCCACTCCTCAAGGTCATAGAACAAGCACTCTCGAAGCCTCCTTTTGGATTGATCACTATTTGACTAGGAAGTTTTCCTTGTTGGTGTTGTTATCCTATCATGCATACTAGTTGACTAACTTGACATTCAAGATTCTCAATGGACTTATCTGTTACGTTTTCTATTGAAAAGATTGTTGAGAGTTAGCTAAAGAAGCAACTAAATCCTTAAGAGACTTACTTGGAGCTTGTTGTTGAGGAGGAGGTTGATAAGATGCTTGCGATCTTGCTTGATAAAATCCAGATGGGTGATTGTAATTGCTTCCATGAGGTTGCAAAACATTGTCATTATTGCTCCACGTAAAATTCGGATGATCAAGTCACCCTGCATTATAGGTATTAGAGAATGGATCATATTTCAGCCTTTGTTGCCCTTGAAATCCAACCACATTAGCTTGCTCAAAACCATTTTGCTCCATCAATGATTGACACATATCAGAAACATGTCCCACCATTAAGCACACACCGTATACTTGCTTTGGTGCTATCACAACTTGTTTCACAAGATTAGTTAAGTTAGCTAATTGCAAATCAATATTAGAATTAGTACTTACCTCTTTGACGCTCTTAAGTGATAGCTCATCTCTCCCTCCAAATTGCCGAGTATTTCCAGCTATGTTTTTTAACAATGCTTTAGTAGTAGATTGCGTCTTGTCCATGAATGCTCCCCCACTTGCTGCATCAAGCATCACACGATCTGTGCCACACAATCCTTCATAGAAATATTGTATGAGAAGGTGCTCGAGATTTGATGATTAGGACATGAAGCAACCAAGCGCATGAATCTCTCATAGTATCCTCCAAAGGACACTCCATGCATTTGCCGAATTGCATATATATCCTTTCTTATGCTTGCAGCCTTTGTAGCTGGAAAATATTGCTCAAGGAATGCTTGGTTCACTTGATTCCATGTGGTGAGTGATCTGGAAGGCAAATTGTAAAGCCACTCCTTAGCCTTATCCTCCAATGTGAATGGGAAGGCCCTTAACATGACATGGTCTTCATGGACAGTCGCTGGCTTCATTCCTGAACATACAATATGTAACTCCTTGAGATGCAAGTTGACATCTTCCGTGAAGAAGCCATGAAACTTAGGCAAATAGTGAATCATGCTAGACTTCAGCTCAAATCCTCCAGCCTCATTCAGATTTGGATAGGTTATGCACAGGCAGCACAACGGTTGTTGTTCTACATTGAGAGTTGCCAACTCCCTCAAAGTACGGTTCTCAGCCATTTCTTCTTGCCTCTCTTCTTCCTCTTCCCCGGAACTCAAGTGTGGTGGGGATGGTGGTGGCAAGGATGTTGATGCTCGCGTCTCCTTGACTATTTTTCAAAACTCTCTAAGTGTGCGTTCAAGCTCAGGATCGTACTCAGCAAGATCAAGACTCTTATTCCTTCAAGCTAGTATGCATGCACAATGAGATGTATCTACATAAATAAAAGCAACTAAGTTAGCTTCCCTTCAAAGATTCCTAATAATTTTCACCCACAAAAATATGTCATATATCTCTAATAAACAGAGATATTCAGTTAATACTCGTCGGTGGGCTTCTAAAAGGAATTTGGGCCTCAAATCATGGATTTCCATCAAAGTGTCCAGATTCTCCGACTGTCCGACCTTGCTGTACTAAATCAGCCATAACTTCTTGTAGAAAAATGATATGAATGAACCGTTAAAATTTCTGGAAACTAGACATCCAAGGCTTTCCAAGCATATAAAGCGCACTATCTGATTCATGCTGAGCTGCTCTCAGTTTCATGTCGAATTTGACTAATCTGCACAGGCAGATTTACTGATTTAGCTTCCTTTCTTCTACTTTGCTCGATAACACTTATAAAACATAAAAATAAAGTAAATGACTCAAATAGATGGAAAACTAGCTAAGAAAACATGAAGAAATCGATACAAAATCATGTACCTTTATGAGCTTATCAATTACTCAAAATTAAGTCGAAATAATTTCTCAAGAATCGGCTAAAACATCACCATGCAAAACAATAATTATCTGTCAACTCAAGGAAGGCAAGTCAACTCAAGACTCTCTTCAAACTCAATAATTGTCAAGTTTGCAACATATTCATATTCACACCAAAATCTCTACGTGGAAACTTAGTCCATGAGATTCCAACACGTACATCATCAAACCACAAGATACAAACATCACCATTCCTTTTATCTAAAGAGAAAACGCAAGTCACCACAGTGAAAATTTCAATCATTGTTAACTCAACAATAAAAAATTATTTTTTGCCATTAAAGATGTTAATGCTCAAAGTCTGGCGGTAGCCAAACCTTCGTTTAACGCGGGTCCGGTGGGCGGACCGCTACTCTGTATACTTGATGATCCTTGCTGGCTGCCAAATGAAAGACAGGGCGTCAGAGGGAGACCGCGTTGGGCGGTCTTCACTTCTCCGATGCCTAAGTCAGTTGATACACATAGGCAGCACAATAATAAATGAGTAGTTAATGCGTCGTAATGAAGAGAGAAGAGAGGACCTTTTATAGGTGAGGAGAGGTCTGATCTTCTCTTTGTTTTCGATGTGGGACTGATGTGCTTCAGTTCCCAGTTTCAGTAGCTTCTGATGCCGTCTTGGCAGAGTGCGTGGTGGCGCGTCAGCGGTGATCCCAGGGAACTCTTGTGCTCAGGCCGTGGCCCGCCTGGCTGCTTATCCGTGGGTCACTCCTTTGACGGTAGTTGGTACCTCTGGCGGTACGATGAACGTGGCTGATTATAGCTAATTATGCTTTGCAAACGTACATGTAGGTACAAAAGAAAACACAAATCACCATAGTGACGATTCAAATTATTGTTATCAGAATAATAAATCAGACATCAAGTCCTTGGACAATAGAAGAAGTAGACACTTGAGACTTCTACTACACAATATTCACCACGCATGTCATCAATATCAAAGTCCCTCTTGGACAAGAAAGAAAAAATACACTTGAGATGCCTTTTATTCACCGCATTAGTACTGTACACAAGCACCACACTGGTACTACCACAACAATTCAATCATTACTCAATACATAATTTCACATTTATCACTCAATACACAATTTCTACAATTGTAATCTAAACAATTCAAAACGGGTCGCGTACCCACACATTTGTAAAAAGGCGATGATGGACTAAAAAATCTCTCATTAAAACATCAAAAACAATAACAAAATTGTACTCTTTACCAGATCCATGACACAATTGTTGGGAAATTTTAATTAAAAGTACTCGCAATCGCACGAATCACCATTAGTATAGTGTGCAAGTACAAGGTTGTTCCAACTGAGGATTGATAATCAATTTAAATCCTAACTCAATTAATCCAAACTAAGAACATCAAAACATAATGAACAATCAAGAGAAAGAAGATAGTGTTTTTAGATTTTTGAATGAAGATATAATGTGAAAATAAAAGAAAGAAACAAATAAACAAAATATAAGTTTAAAAGCAAAGATGATGCCCGGTACCATTTGGTCTAGTAACATAGCCTCCTCTTTGTATGTGAGAGGTTGTGAGTTCGACTCATGAAAGAGTAGTTGTAGCGTTTGAGTTATTTATCTAATCAAAAAAAAAAAAAAAAGCAAAGATGATGGAATTAACCTAGAGTTTTAGAGTCAACCACTAACAATCCTATTTATGTTTCTATGCAATTAACAGATTCTTTTGTTTCTAATTTAGATGATAATGCTTGTATCTAAGTTCTTCTCAAGTACTCTAGACCATAGTTTTATTTAAGTGTATGATGCTCTCCCTCTCCGGTAAAAATCTTATACCCTAGCTATGCAGTCTATCCTTCTCATGTATAAATTTAACATGTAAGGATTCATTATATTGCATCTCTGCCCATAGTGATTAAGCATTCATCATAAAGAAACTATAAATCCATCAATAAAACATCAAAGTACATAAACAATCATGCTAAGGCATCACCCTAGCCCTAGAAAAAGGTTTAGCAAAGATAACTAAATAAAACATTGGAAAAACATAAAAAGAATGGAAGGAAAAAGAAGGGGAAGATGGATGAGTCATCTCTGCTCCTTAGGCATCTTCAATCTACTCCCGAGATGTCCTCCTCGTGTGTAATTCATGCTCCCTTATACAGGGAAGATTTCTACTCATGTTTGGCTTTTAGTTTCCTTGTAAGACTTGGCTTCATATTCCTTTCTTGATTTGGAATAGGAAAAGCTTGAAATATCTCCAGTAGAAGTAGGTTCAAAAAAATCTTTATTTTCGAAAACGATTTACAATTATAATTCAATTCCGACAATTAAATAACTCGGTTCGTAAATGAACCACGTGAGATTTACTCACCTCTAAATCCACTGCGTCTTCATACACCATATGAGATACACAAGCGTAACAATCTGTCTGAACAACTTCGTCAAACACCTAATAAAATACGACCTCGATTTAGTATTTGAAACACTAAAAACAATTAATTTCCGAACTTCCAAATCAATCCAACAATCCAAAAGTAACGCCAATCGAGGCGAAACTTCATTCCAGACCACCCGAGGTTTCTGGAATACTTGTACGATCAATCCATCAAAATTACAAGTCAATCGGATGGCCGAATCCTTACGGATCATAAACCGATCAAACCGAAAACCCTAAAACTTTGAAAATTCTTAACTTGCTCATACGATTTCCAAAAATTACAAACTATATATCAAAATGATCGTATCGATGTGTAGATAAAAAAGAGGAACATAAACCTATTCCTGGGGTGGCCGGAAGTAGTCGGAAACCACCACCATAGTGGCGTCGCCGCCGCCGGCCCAAAGTCAAAATTTGACAAAACTTCCAACACAAAAGTTCTTCATCTCAACTCCAATTACAACTTTCATAACTACACCAAAGTCAAATTTCAAGTGTAAAGGCCGAAATTTACCTCAAAAAGAAAGAGGCCGAAATCGCCCAAAATCGCTCAAATCCGAAATTCGTCTTCCTCGGGTTGAATTGAGAAGTGAAACTTGGTGAGTTTGTAGAGCATGGCAAGAAAAACAAAGCCCAGTTGGCCTCCCCTTCGAATTTGGCCGGATTTGGCCAGAATTGTGAGTTCCAAGATGGCGAAATGTTGCAGCGCTGCCACCACTTCTCGGCGTTGCTGCGCCATGTACGGGCCAACCCACGGCGTGAAACTTCACATAGTTGGAGATGGAAGTGAGACGAAGAGAATGGAACAAACGGCTCGTCGATTGGTGGCCGGAGGAGTAAGAACTCGCCGGTCGAAGTCGGCTGGGCGATCTGGGGTCGGGACCGAAGAGAGAGAAAAAGTTTCCCTTTTCGGAAATTCTGATTTTCTGATATTTTTTTCGGATTTTTCCCTATATCTCCCAAAATGGAAACTTTTTCCGATATCCATAACTTCTTCATACAAACTCCGATTTTCGCGTTCCGCATATGCCCGAACTCGTACCGACGCGCTCTACGACTTTCGGGAATGAAGTTTTCACAAAAATTGAAACGTACAAAAAGTCAACTCTTGAATCAAAACATTTTGAGTGAAAAATAGTTCGAAACACTTCTGCTCCACCCTCAAACCACGAACTAGTACAAACAAGGGCTACCAGGAACCGGAACCGGAACTGATAGCATTTTCCGGTTTGGTTATTACACTTTTGCATACTTGGAACCGTATTGGAGCCGAACTGGTTTTCTCGGGTCGGTTCTGTACTGTGTTCGGTTCCTATACACAGAACCACATATGAAGGAATGGTGGAGATCAGAAATGGGGTTCGAAGCACAAACCCACAGATGAACTGGGTTTTCTGGGTTTTGCAACTTTTCAAATAGAAGGAAGAAGGAAGAACAATTATGAGGGTAGGGGATAGGGATTAGGGCTGTCGATTGCCCGCTGCCGGCTACGCTTGAGAAATTGGAGAAGATCTGAACTGAGAAGCTAGGCCTAATCCTCATTCCAAACACACTTTGCTTCCCAAATCTCACGGTATCCGGAACACAACCAAAGCTTAGAAATATAACTGAAAAACAAATCATGGTATCAAAGAGGACAACAACTTTCTCCTATAAACAAATCATGGTACCAGCTGAATAAAGAAATAAGAAGTAGAAAATTGGTTTTCAAAACTATCTCTGATAAAATCAAAACCAAACAAAAGAGTGAGAACTGAGAAGAGAGGGAGGAAGAAAGAGACGAGAAAGGAAGGGAACAACAAGAATAAAAGAAACAGAGGGGAGAAAGAGAGAGAATGGGAGAGAAGGTTTGAGAGAACTTGGAGAATATGATTTTCTTTACTAAAGCAAAAGCACAAATAGGGGAGCATCTTCACACATGGGCACATCAGATTAAAAAAAAGTGGATGGGGTGGGTATGTAGAGAGAATCTTAGGGTTAGGGAGAGTGGGAGACACCGAAAAGAAACAACAATTATACAATATTCTCTAAATCGCCTCGGTTCGGGTAAAGGCAAAAACTGAATATGGAAACCGAAACCGAACCGTTACTATTATACAAGAACCGAACTGGAAAACAATGACTAAATTAAGAGAGAAAACCGAACCGAACCGACCGGTTCGGGTCGGTTTGGACCGGTTCCTCGGTTTTTCGGGTCTAAAATCTCAGCCCTAGTACAAACGAACACTTTATTAATTCCAGGAAACATTTAGGAATTAATAACGAATTTTCGGAGTTTTACAAAAGACATCCTCTCTAGAACGGGCCTCATATATATGTATGTATGTGTGTGTCTATATATATATCTAACTCGCTTAAACCAATGGACGAACTGAATCTGTCAAACCTGAACCGTACTAGCTTTAAGGCAGTTATCAATGCCTTAACGACCATCAATTTGGCTGAAATTTTGCATAGATGATCTATACATTAGTACCTAAAAACTGAACGGTCGAGATGTGGATATGCAACCGAATAGTGACCCTAAACTCCAACCTCGCACTTTAATTTCAGAGCGAGGCCTCGCTCTGGATAGGATCTGTATATATATATATAGAGAGAGAGAGAGAGAATTTACCTTCATCTTTTATCAATTTTATCCAACTAACCAATTAGTAAAACAGTTATTCCAAGTGAGAGGTGTAGGATCATAATGGACTTTGGACAAAGGAATGTATACCTCAGCAAGGAACAAAAAGCACAGGATTTGGGACATAACTTTAGGCAATAATTTTATTTGAGAGGGTTTCCCATTTTCAAGTACTTGGGGTTATTTAAGCAATATACCTCTCAATTAAACAAGAAAAAAAAAAACACAATAACAACAACATTTTTAACAATAGAGAAAGTAGCTGCTTTAGATTGAGACACTGTTGGGGATTCCCTTGCCAGAAAGTCCGACTTCACCGGTAGGATAGAGCAAAGTATAAGGCACCTTGACCGGTCCAACTCGGTTCTTCAGCTTCCCGTCATTGTTCATGCGTACAATTTCAGCCTCAATTTCAGCCAGTTTCTTTCCAAACCTCTCGAAGGCTTCCAACACTTTTGTGTCCGATGTCCACCCAGGTGTGTCTCTCTGCCCAAGATAGACTTCATCACTAGCATGCCTAGACAGAATTTCTATCAGTGAAACACCAAGCACAGTCTGAAGCTGAGCAGTAACAGTTTTCAAGAAAGCCAAATCAGGGTTGGTCTTGAGCTCTTCATATTCCGGAGTTCCTATCTCAGGCATGAATCTCCTGCTTACAGTTGGCCGGTTCGGAAGGTACCCGGCGAAAGGGTACTGTCCGAAGTTGACGGCTGCATGGAGAGCAGAGGCAGTCCAAATGACGATAGTGCATGTTTCGATGAGCTCATCACGAGTCTTCATTTTAGGCCACCAGGGTTCATTCTTTTTGTCACCATGACCCTTCTCCACAAGTTCCTTCCACCAGGACTGGAGTTCAGTGTCTTTTTGAACCATATCATCAGTCTTGTAGTAGAAGGAGCAATAGTCTGTAACCCAAGTTTTTATTGCAGACCAGATATTCAGTCCATCAACAGCATATGGGTAGTCCTCTATCAGTAGGCGAACACCGTGTGGAGAATTGGCATCCTTGACAGCCATCCCTCTGTATTGAGCCAAGGCATAAGCATTGTTAGAGAAAGGTGGCAAACCCCGGCCCATAGGAAAGAGTCATCTTTTAAATTTAGCGGTCTAAGGGGAATCGTAAAACTGAGACCTAAGAATCTCTAGGTACAGTTCTAAAATTGTTGTTCTAGGTACGGTTATATAAGCTAGCTAGTATTATAATTGAGCCTCCTTCAGTTATAGATTTTAAATCGAGCTTTGTTTTCAAGAGACGAAATATTTTGTAACATGTTAAAGTTAGGGTCCAACGCAGTTACCCCACTTAACTCGATCATTCTCTAAAAATGTAGTCCGTGTTTTAAGGGGAATTTATACATATCAATTCATGTTAAATATAATGCGGGCGATAATCATCACTAATTTTGTGTACCTCTTGATGAGATCTGCAGGGAGAGCTTGGTCAGGGAAAACCCAACTCTTATAAACCACAGCTGACAATTCCATGGCATACTTAGCTGGGAAAACTGTGGTCTCCAGAATGCCACCAGCATTAATGAGAATTTGCCTGGCCTGTGCATTTATATTCATCGTGTCACGGAAGTGAGGATGCAGAAGTTTGTGGACTGGATGAAGCACGCTCAGCTGCCTGTTGGTGGCTATTACAAATGGCTCGATAACCGCATGGGTATTCAACCTGTAGCCGAAAGATAAAAGTATATGTGATGAACATGAACTTAATCTCTAAGCTCCCATTCTTTAGCAGGAGTGAAGTAATTATACCAGTGACTGATCAGTTGATGAAATCCAGAGTCATTTACAGCCACATAAGCTTTAGCCAGTTGCCATATAGAGCTCTCAACACCATGTTCAGATGGTGTATATACTTTGCTAGTGCAACCAAATTGATCTCCATCAGGATGAGGCAAGCTTAGTTCAATCACCAATGGCTTCAAAGTCCCATCACTTTTCAAGAAAAGGAGTGTCCTGCTGCCATAGATCCTGTTTCCAGTAGAGTTTATCCGCCTCAGGTACGGCATGAAAGCATCATGATGGTCTAATACGAATAACCTGTTGTCCCTGAGTGCCTATGCAACCAAAAGAATTCGTTAAATTTCATCATTACAGAACATAAAAAATCAACATCACTCAAATATACGTGATATGCCTTTTTATTTTTGTAGGAAATTTATCCGACATATAATTACCTGATGCACTGTTAGCCCGTCCAAGTTATTCTTGATGTTTTGTTCTGTTATGGTACTGCTGTGATCACCATAAACTTTTGGATCTAGTTTACTTGCTGGTGGAAACTCCTGGAGTTACATTAGAAGTAAATAACATAATTTATGAACAAATATAAGGAAAGACTAGCCTTGATCTAGCTTTGAAGTTACTATTTCTTTTTTGTCAATAATTATAGACAAGAAATGATGTGAAGGTTACTTGGAGGCGACGAATAGTGACAGGGTTAACTCCAGCAAGCATTTCTCTGGCAAATTCTTCATCAGTCCTCCAAGCAGTCCTATCCTCTGCTCCAAATCAATAATACATCACAGTTAAATCAGTGAATATGAATGAAGGAATATATATAGTATGATATATCTTCCTTTGATATTATATATCAAAGGAAATAAGGAATATATAATATATAGAGGCTCATACCTTTGATCACTTGAGGCACGGGGAATCTAAGGAATCGTTCACCGTCAGTTCGGAAAATTTCCTTGATCATTGGCAAAGGAATGTTGTCGCCAATATCCTTTAATAAGCCTTCAGGCAACGGAAACCCTCCTTCATAGAGGTTGAGAACATCTTGAAAGCTGTCAAACTCGTTGGGAGTTTTATCAAACACAGCTTGTAGCTCTGGTCTAACGAACTGAACCAAAGATTTCAGTGCATAAGCAAGGAAGTCGGACATCTTCAAGTGTCCGAATCGTTCATCTCTCGGAACATAAATGTCTAAGCTCATCAGAAGAGGGATCCTACTCTCGCAGTTGGGATCTGTTAACAAGGAAATATATTAACTATTGTCATCAAAGTTAACTAATTATATATAGAATTAATTTAATGAAACATATGTAAAGGGCTAATCTACCTGTCCTTGTTGGTGGTCGACCGGTTCTTCCTCTACGAGGGTAAGGGTACTGGCTAGACCCTCCTAGAACTGGACGGGCATAGTAGGAACCCTTGTCTGGGTCACCGAGATCATTGTAGTAAGCATAGTCGTAGACCCTGTCCCATTCCTTGAGCTCTCCTGTTCCATTTCCTCTTAACTGCTCAAGTTCCTGTTGTCTGTATTTGCGTAGTGGCAATGGTGTATCATTCGGAAGATACGTCTGCAAATATTACATAGAAACTGTACGTCATCTTCATTTTCAATTAAGTTAATCAACAAACCATATTTTTCGAAGAATTTGAATCAAGTTATAAATTTAAAATATCAGTAATTACCTTGTTAGCAAAGAAAATACGGTCTTTCTTGTATTTGGATGCAGGGTAGACCCATGAGTTGCAAACAAAGTGGATCTGACCCGCACCGGGAACATCTTCGAGTGTGACCGTCTTAAGGAAGAACTCACTGTGATGATTGTTTCTTATTGTGAATGCTCCTGGAACTCCAATTTCGCCTTCAACGTCGAAGGTAACCTTGAATGCAGTCTCTCCTGCTGTTAACGGACCAAGTGTGGTAATCCAGTTCTCCAAATATGCTACTTTTCCGAGTTTCCCTTGCGACCCATTTGCTGCAAAAATTTACAGAACCAAGTTTAATTATAAGAAGAAAAAAACTAAAGAAAATCTACCTATATATGGTAAACAAAATGTACAATCTCTTGCAATGTAGTCTAGAAAGACTATCAATACCATTTGTTCTTTAGTGAATGTGTTGTCCAAGACTCTAAGTTCATATATGGTCGGGCAACATAAGATTCTTATGACTTTCGAGTGAAAAAGACCATCACCCCATACATATTTAGTTAGGCATGGAATAGAGATGAGATGAGATTACTCACAAGAATCACCATTAACAGCACTAATGAGCTGCAAAGAAACGCCTTGGCCCAACAACTCATGCACACGGTCGAGAACCGAAGCATGGAAGTCATTAAAGTCCAACGCATTCTTCTTCATCAGCACCACGGTTCCCTTGATCTTCTTGTTGGAACCATTCTTGAGATTGTCAATGATGTTTGGGACAATGGGCATTTGGAACATCTTGTATATTCGGAAGAATAACTAAGCAATGGTTATGAAAGAGTAGTTGGGGAAAGTTGGTTTGTGCATAGGGAGAGGAACGCTGTGGTATTTATAGGGAAACAAGTGATCAAGGAGGTCGTCCTACTATGAGAAGCGAGAGTTCTTCACAGTAATGTGCACGTTCCATTTAGATTTTTTTTTTTTTGGGTGGTCTGAACGTTTTTCATGAAACAAAAATGAAGTACAAGTACCAAACACGTGTTGATATACAAAAGATAAAGAATGAAGGACGGAGAAAAAGTTATGTAAAACTGGGAGAAACATGTATTCCAATATTAAAATGGATCCATTGCTAAATTTGTTTAATCTGGTAAAGACAAGATATTGCTCTACAACAGTTGAAAAAGCATGTATGAACTTCTTCTTCTTTTTCTTATAAGACCGCGTATGAAATTTAGAAGTAGCTTTTCAAGGTTTTACCAGCAAAATAGTGAAATTTAATGAAAGAGTTCTGCATTATCGAAAGCTCATGTTATGCAACATATTGAATACAACAATATGCATGAAACTATCAAATTAGTAGTCACTAAAGTACTAACTCAACTCAAATAGATCTCAACTATAGCAGTGTATAAAAATTCAGTATCTATTTAGGAAAAGAAAAAAAATTCCATTTTGCATAATAGTCTATCTCATAAGACGCGAAAAGAATTCAATATGCTGGTTCTTATTTCTCTCATGTTTATAGAGAGTCAAATATGCTAGCTCACAAGCTAGGTAAGTATGCTTTGGTTTCAGGATTGCAGGTTTCTTGGAGTGGGCATGTCCCTCCAGAACATAGCAATTTCTTTTGTAACAATTAGCTTTTCTCAATGAATTATGACGTCCTCTCTTTAAAAAAAAAAATAAGACGCCAAAAGAAGGTCACTATACAAATGATCATAAAAACTAAAGCACCATTAGAATAGATAGTATAGATCTTTGAAGTAACTACCATAAAAAATAAATTAAAAAAAAATTTAAAAAATTATCTGACAACTTATGACTCCCTGGATGAAAGAATCCATCAATAATCACCAAAATCAAACCTGTCTCCAAAAGGTCCGAGAGGCGACCCAATACAAATATAAATATGGTTAAAGATAATAATAGAAAAACTCATAATGTAGGCTTAGACGTGCTTAAAATTATCCATTTGAGTTTTATTCTAACCAAAATTATCCATTTGAGTTTTATTCTGACCACATGGTACAAAACTCATCTCTCTTAATAATATTAAGTATATAAAAGCACGCGCAACAATATTTAATTTCTCTATTTTAGCTCCTTAAATATTATCGAAAGCATGTTAAAGTAGTTTCTAGTGATCTATAATCACCGAAATCAAAATTGTCTCCAAAAGGTCCGAGAGGCGACCCAATGCAAATATAAATATGGTTAAAGAATAATAGAAAAACTCATAATGTAGGCTTAGACGTGCTTAAAATTATCCATTTGAGTTTTATTCTGGCCACATGGTACAAAACTCATCTCTCTGTTGTAGGAGAATAGAATTGTGTCTTATCATTGATAATAGGAGCCCTTTAAATAGGGAGTTACAAGGTACCCAAAAAGGTAATAGAATCCAATTACAATTGAATACCTATAACACATTCCTATTACAACTCTAAACCCTAGTTTGTAGAGGCACACATTATGTCGACATCCTTCAACACTCCCCCTTGTGCCGCTCAAACTTGGTGATGACGCTTTGATTGTTGCCTCGTTAAAAACCTTGCCAGGTAACAAAAACCCTGTGGGACAAAAATAACCCTGGTCGAAGGACAAAAAGAGCACAACACGTCCTTCACTCTTCGAGATCTAACATGTAGACATCATACCTCCCCCTGATGTCAATATCTCCCCCTGATTGCTACAATCATGGGAGTTCGGATAACTTCCTTAATCCGATGCTCTTCACATGTTTCTCGAAAGTGGATTTTGGTAACGACTTAGTAAATAAGTCCGCTACATTATCCTCAGATCGGATTTGGTTCACTTCAATATTTAGAAGTGCCTGTTGTCATTTTGATGGAGGGGAGGAGGAGCACGGAAGGTGGCATTTTGCCTTGTGGGGTCCGATCCCACACTTCCGTCTCGCTGTAGGGATAGAACAAGCCCATATCAATCGTACCTCTCAAGTATCGAAAGATTGTCTTTATACCAATCTAATGGCGTTGCGTTGGCGCGGGGCTAGGTCTAGCCAGCAAGTTCATAATAATTGAGGTGTCCAGTCTTGTATTGTGCTAAGTACAATAATGCGCATATTGTACATAAGTAAGCACTTCTGCTATTAACACGTCTTCGTCATCATCCCTGTGACGAAACGGATCCCTCTTAGGGCCAAGACTACGGACGACCATGGTGCATCTTTGACTTTATCAAAAATGTCTCTTGACATGGTATACAAGTTCTGAATTTAGACAAAACCGTGTTCTCCCAAGGTCATTCCTCTCAAACTCGGATTTCAGGTGTTCAACGGTTTTCCTTAACCCACAAGGGTTCCAATTATGTTTATCAACATAAACCGCGACAATTGAAAATCTGGAACTTGTCATGGAAACGCGTGGGCATAGTTCATCATATCCCTTCCCAATCAAGTAGTCACTTTAGTGAGCGTTTCAACCTCGTTGCAAACGCGCTCCGTGGTCTAGAGCCACTTGACTTGGGTAAATGAAGTTAACAAGAACCTTCATTATATTCCGTATCTAGATCCCCATAAAGATATGTAGTGACCACATTTGTAAGCTGCATGTTCAGTTATTTGGAAACTACCAAACTGACAAGGTAGTGGAGTGCAGTGACATCCATTACGAGAGAATATGTCTTCTCGTAGTCGATTCCAGGGCGTTGTGAGAAACCTTGCGCCATAAGGTGAGATTACCATCTCTTTTTCTCGTCACGCTATCTAACGAAGACCTATTAATGTCAACATGTTTTATGTTAGGAGGTGTTGGCATCTCAGGCCCGAAATCATTCCTCTTCGTTAGTGAATCCAATTCAACCTGGATCGCATCTTTCCATTTAGGCCAATTTTCTCTACGTTGGCATTCTTCAACGGAGTAAGGTTCGATATCATTGGTCTCAATAATTCCACGTCCTCATGTACACTAGTGTAGTTCGTAGAGATCTCTATATTCTCAGGAATTGGTTCTAACATTGAGGCGTCCCCCAACGATGTCTCTTGGACATAACCACAATCCAAAATATTCTCATGAGACGGATTTTGAGTATCAATGATCAATGGATCAAGTTGTGCCAAACTCGCTCTCCTCTTAGGGCGAGAATCCATCGAACTTATGGGTCTCCTGCGCTCTCTAGCGGAACCCATGGCCTATGACGCCATTATGCCACCTTGTGGCGTCACCATACCACTATCCATGGTGGTGGTGCCGTACCCATCTTCTCTGGGTGACACCATGTCCTCTTGTGGGGACATCAATCCTTGCAGGCATGTTTGCAGCAGGTATATGTGATCTCGTCACTTTTAGGGGATCAAGATGAGACATAGTGGGGACAGACCACGACAATTCCTGTCGTTCCTGTTGAAAATTGACGTTCTAATCTCCCCCTAACGACGGGAAGACTGTCTCATCAAAGTGACAATTCGCAAATCCAGCGAAATAGAGATCGCCTGTCAAGGGTTCTACGTAGCGGACTTATACATATATATATGCATTCGTTGCAATGACTCATGTTGATGCGCTGTGGCGGCACAATTGGCACATGCACCGCACACTCAAATATGCATAAATACGAGATATTAGACTCGAACCCAGTCACTAGCTGTAACGCAAATAAAAGTTGAGTGGCTGCTATGAGTCGTAGACGAATTAGCATAGCTGCATGCGATATTGCATAACCCAAGCGGAAATATTGGTGCGCATTACCAATGTCCGGGCTACCATCGTAGTCGTTTAATGGTGGCTTTTCCGCGAGACCAATTGGGTGTGTACATGGGAATACGATACTTGATATCAATACCCAATGATATGCAATAGTCATCGAAAATTGTCGATGTAAACTCTCTAGCATTATCAAGTCAAATTGACTGAATGGGATGATCTGGGTAGTGAGCCCGTAGCCATATGTTATGTGCTAGGAGTGTAGTATAAGCAGCATTACGAGTGGATAATGGCACAACACATGACCAGCGTGTTTGCGTATCAACCAACACCATAAAACATCTATACGGTCCGCAAGTTGGTTGATCAAATCCATAGAATTCCCTTAGATTCTTTGTAAGAATGGAATTATTTCCTCAATCTCCTTTGCATAAGATGGTCTCAATCCTAAATAACAGGCTTTACAGAACGAAACATGGGCTTTATAATCAACCAATGAGACTTTTGGTTAAGCCATAATGTCACAATAGACTTGAGAAGTAGAGAGAGGAGTTTATGGCGTCAATGCCATGTATTTGCCGCAGGGGGTAGGCGGCGCCGGCCATGTATGGCCGGTCTTTGCACAATCATGGCGCCATGAGGCGCATGTGCAGCTCCTCGAACCAATTCTTGGTTCTTACTTTTCTTCGTTCTGAAAATGGATGTCCGTGTAAAGTCTTTAATACACGGATCATCATGTTAAAGCCTATATGTGTCAGAATCCCATAAGTCGTCTCTCATGACATGGTTGGATTCAATAACTCGAATAGTGGTTGCATACAACCCACTAGAGCGACACATAAGTTTCTCTAAGACTCGTTTATGTCCGTAGTCATTAGAGGTGATGCAAAGGAACTCTGTCCATTCTCATAATGTGTTTCCACATGAAAACCATTGGCTCTTATATAATAAAGTTCGAATTAAGGTATGTCCAAGACATTAAAAAAAATTGACACTTTATTAATAGCCAATGATTACATCAAAGTTTCCAAAAATCTAATCCAAAATAAAATCAAACTAAGAAACATTGTAGTCACTCTATCCGTTTGGTAACTCCTATCAAATATGACCAGGAAAGTAGAGAGAGATGTTGGTGGAGCGAGGCTCTCTTAAGTACCAATAATCTCAATGACTTTCCTAGACATCACATTTTATTGGGTTCGCCACATAAGAAAGAGTTAATACAATTGTCATTTATTGACTAAGGCAAATTGCCATTACAAAAGTTCTTGGAAAAATAAAAGGACTAATCTAATGAAAGTCTGCTGCATCCCTGTGCAATTCATCTTCAGCTTTGAAGTCCTCTATGGTGAGATTGACATCTCCACCATCTTCTTCTTCTTCTGCAAGGTACACTTCTTGCTCCCTCAGGTCCCTATATGCCCTGTATCTTGAAGCTAGTTCCTCGCTTGCCTTGCATTGCTTGAACCAATGCTCAATTGATCCACATCGATGACACTCATCATTGTGGTTGCCTCCCTTTAATTGAGGTGCACGTTGTGCACATTGCGGGCGTTCCCTAGGAGGGTTGGTGCCACCACCACGACCCATTGAGCCACCATTACGGCTAGGGATACCCCGACCCCCTCTCCCACGTGTGGCATTACCACCACGTGTATCCACACCAAACTTGCGGTTTCCTTCCTGGTTAGGGCGGTTATATGGGCCCATACGTCCCTCATGTCCCCCATTCTTAGGGTACCGCTCCTTGCACCCTCCTTTGGGTGCATTATAATTCGCCTCATGAACGCTCTTAGTTCCAATGGGTCTTGAATTATAATTCCACACGAGTATGTTATCATGTTTCTCAGCTACAGATATGATATTGATAAGCTGATGAAACCTCGTGATCCGTCCAGCATTGACTTCAGTACGGTATTGCTTTGATATCACAATGGCTGAAACGGGGAAGGTGGAGAGAGTCTTCTCAATTAACTCTTGCTCTGTGATAGGTTTTCCACAAAACCTCAACATTGATTGTATGCGAAGAGCTTCTGAATTATATTCAGCAACAGACTTGAAGTCAGCAAAGCGCAGATTGTTCCATTGAACCTTCAAGTCAGGGAGGAGGGAATCTTGGACATTGCCAAAGCGCTCTTCTAGCGCTACCCATAGCTCTCTTGCATCCTTGATCGACATATACTCTAATCTGAGTGCTTTGTCCATATGACGTCGCATCAAGATGACTGCTTGAGCATGTTTTGCAAGTGTTGGGATGAACACAAGATCCGGGTTAGGTGCCTGGATTATGGGCAATATTCCCTTTGAAGTGAGATGGTTCTCAACATCGGTTACCCAGCTATGGTACTCCGAGCCTGTTGAGTCAAGCATGGGAAAATCGAGTCTAGGTTCATTCGACATCCTGAAAATAAGAAGATAAGATATATTAGTTTCGGAGCTAAACTTCCACGAAAACTAAAATAATAAGATTTCCGAGCTATGCTACCAAGAAATCAATTTCCAAGAATCTCTTTTGGATTAGACCAAACCATGATGTTTTAATATGGTCACAATTTGATGCTTACGGACGCTCTTAGTCCAAGCATTGTGAACGCTCTTAGTTCACACGAACACTCTTAGTTCGTTTAATTATGAACACTCTTAGTTCATACGAACACTCTTAGTTCATACGAACACTCTTAGTTCGTTAAGCGTGAATCCCCACAATTCCGCTTTGTTAAATACTCAAAACCATTTGGCAGCATATATTCTAATATTTGCAGAAAATAAAAGGAATTTAAATACAAGAAAGCAGCAACCTTAATTATAAAAACTTACGTGATTGTTCTTGGCTTAAGGACACGCGCGTGTTGGAGCAGGCGTGTTTTTTTTTTTTCTCTCTGGGCTGTTGTTCGTTGGGCTTTCCTCTTTCTTTTTTTTTTCTTTCTTCTTTTTTTTCTGTTTTTCTGGCCGGCCGGGTCCCTCTCGTTTTTTTTTTTTTCTTTTTTTTTTTTCATTTTTTTTTTTCGCGACTTCTTTCTTCCTTCTGGTTCTTCTCCTTCTTCCTTTTCTTTCTTCTGGTCTTCCTCTCTTTTCTTTCTTCTGGTCTCCGATCTGCAGCAGAGGTGCTGGTGCGGTGGCTGCAGGCGGGCCGGTGCGGTGGCTGGAGAGGTGCGGTGGCTGGGCTGTGGCTGCGCACGGAGGCTGGGCTGCAGTAGGCTTGCGCGGAGGCTGAGCGGTGCGGGCTGGAGGGAGGCGAGGCCGAGTGAGGCTGGGCAGCTGTGGTTAGGTGTGGGCTGTGCGGGTTGCAGGCGGGCTGCGTGAAAGCAGCAGTGGTACTGGTGGCGGCAGTCTGGTGGGCGCGGGGGCTGCTGGAGAAGAGGCCGGACGGGCTGGGCTGCTGGAGAAGTCCGGCCAGTGAGGTGAGGCTGAGGCTGAGGCAGGTATCAAGTTTCTGTTTTTTTTTTTTTTTGTTTTTGGGTTGGCGGCAGAGAAGAAAAAGATTTTTTCTTCTAGCATTTTTTTCTGAAGCTAGGGTTAGAACTCGTGCTGATAACGTGTTGTAGGAGAATAGAATTGTGTCTTATCATTGATAATAGGAGCCCTTTAAATAGGGAGTTACAAGGTACCCAAAAAGGTAATAGAATCCAATTACAATTGAATACATATAACACATTCCTATTACAACTCTAAACCCTAGTTTGTAGAGGCACACATTATGTCGACATCCTTCAACACTCTCTTAATAATATTAAGTATATAAAAGCACCCCCAACAAGATTTTCTCTATTTTAGCTCCTTAAATATTATCGAAAGCATGTTAAATGACAATTCTTAGGTTCACCCCTAGGGTGAATGAGCATATTCACGCCCATTGTCGATTAACATACTTTTATTTAATAAATTTATAATCCAATTGTTCATATCTTAAATTAACATTTAAAGATCATCTCTGTAAAAAATCAATCGAATTGGAAATCGTTTAATTATCTAATTGAATCAAACAAATGGATGGTTCTAACAACACTTACTACTATTATGATGAACCGTCCATGTATTTCATAGAAATGAATAACTGAAAGGTCTTCAATTTGATTGATTTTTTAGAAAGCTAATCTTTGTATTACGTTATATAACATGAATGGTTTGATTAGAAAATTATAAAGTTATTATGCATTAATCGACAATGGGGGTGAATATGCTCATTCACCCTAGGGGTGAACCTAAGAATTGTCTCATGTTAAAGTAGCCTCTAATGATCTCTCTATATGGCTCTTTAATTTAGTTTTTTGTGTATGACACCTATATGTAGAGAGCAATTAGAATTTCATTGCTGGTTTCTGTTATCAATTATACATTGTAATGAAAAATTTTATGTAATTTTTAAAATAAAATTAAAAACTACCTCCATTATTGTTAATTTTGTTTTGTTTTGTTAACCAATTTTTTCTTCATTTGGCCTGACTCTCATAACTTCTCATGAATGCAGATGCTTTGTACTTTTTTCTAGTAGGGGACCAAGGTCCCGTATGAACAAGGGTACACCAGAAATTCAAGTTCATTTCTTCAAAATTTTCACACATAAGAAACTGAGGAACTAGCTAGGTTGTGAAACACATGCTTGTAGCAATCATCGTTTAAACTAATTACATCTATAAAAGAAAAATAAAGCAGAAAAAAATTTAGCTTTCGTACGAGCTTTTGGATCTCATATTTTAACTCATTTTCCTTTATTCTTTAATACTATATTTTTTCGAGTTGTTTTACAAGGATATTGAGACGGAATAGCTATAAACTGACCAGTTAAATTTGAGATTGATTCACCGTTAATCTAATGTTTTTGGAGCTATTTTATAACGAAATTCAGACAAAATAACTATAAGCAGACCGGTTAAATTTGAGATTAATTGATTGATCGTTAATCAAACCGTTGTTAATCGTATTCCATGCAAACGTGAAAAACGCAGCAGCAGATATCACGTTGTATTAGAAACCAACAAATAAAACAGACTACAAAATGGTGTCCCATACCCACATTATTATGAAGATGAAACAAATATACAATGGACCACAATTTTGGCAATATTCTCCCGTTGCATGGCCTAATCTGGGTGCATATAGATCTTTGATTTTCCTTATCTTCACATTTTTAGTATGCTTACATCCTTGTCAATCTTCTGCGCCATGCAGCACCATTTCTGCAGCAACGCGTTTCATTATTTTTCATCTCCAAAGGCATTATTATGGCCAATTTGGAACCACAAGTTAGGGCATACCGGAACCAAATGGAAGAGCAGGCCTTATCTTCACGTTTTATGGACTTGCTTTGTCATGACCTCTCCGGACAGTTCCTTGCTGCTTTGTAGATTATATGTTTTTTGTATTATGCTTCCTTCCTTTTCACGTGGATCTCCAAATGTAAAAGATTTCTTGTCAGGTGTTTAAGATAACTTCGATATATTATATCATTCAATCATTCACAAAAATTGAATACCTTAATGGGAAAAATATTAAGTTCTGGATTTTTAATTAGATTTATGATTTTTCTCTGATTCAGCTAGTTGATACTAATATCAGGAATATGATTAATTTAGATGATTCAGTTTCGGATTACATTGACAACGGTTCATGGATTAGAGCAACTCCAACAGCTTCCCTATATTTTGATTTTTCTCTACTTTAGGAAAAAATAAGCATCTTTTGCTCCAATAGATTCCCTATAACTATCCCTATTTTAGGGAAAGTGAGGAAAGAGAAAACCAAATTCCCTATATTTACAGCAATCTCTAAAATTTTAAGGAAGAATATGGAGATTTTAGAGATTGCTGTAAAATAGAGAATCTGTTAGAGTTGGAGAAGAAAAAAATGCTAAATCTTTGACTTTTGCTTCCCTATTATATGGAAATTATAGGGAAGCTGTTGGAGTTGCTCTTATATCTAAACTTTCTCAATTTTTTAGATGCCTCCATTGTTAGAGATATTTCCTTTATCAATATTCCTTAGTTGATGTTGATGATGAATTTTTCTGGGGGCTGACCTCTAATGGTAAGTTTTCCGTTAAGACGGCAACCTGAATCTAATGCGATCAGGATAACCATCCTAAGACGAAAATGTTGAATAAGATCTGGAAGCTCAATATCCCCCCAAAAGTTAAGATTTTTGCTTGGCTTTTGGTTAGGGATAGGCTAAAGACTATAAAATTTTAACTTTTGGTTAGGGATAGGCTAAAGACTAGAGCTAGACTAGCTCGTTCTTGTCATGGCTAATATGTTGTTTGTGCTCTCTGTAATAATGGAGTGAAGCATGTTTTTACTCCTGTCCTAAAACCAATACTGTCTGGAATATGACTAATTCAATTCGGAAGCCTTCTTCCTTCCCTAATTTGGATCATTGGTCGATCTCTCTTTTTCAGACTGAAGATTCTCCTACTATTGAAGAATGCTTAATTATCTGCTGGCAAATCTAGAAGTCCAGAAACAATGTTATCTTCAGGTCTGGTGAGTTTGTTCCTATCTCTGTGGTGCATGCCTCTGCCTCCTTTAGTGCTGCCTACAGAGAACATAATACAAAGCCCGGCCTTTTTTTGCTCCTTCAAGCATTGGTAAGGTCATTAAATGGCACCCTTCTCCTCACAACTATACCAAGCTAAATTTTAAAAGATGTTGTAAATATTTGTGGATAATCATGTAAATAGATGTTGAGTAATATGTGCCTATCCCTATAGATTGGTGATTGATAGATTGTAATTGTAGGAGTGATTGGATTGTAATTAAGCATTACCCTTTTGTGTACACCATGTAGTCCTATATAAGGCTCCTCATGGTGAGATGAATAATACACACATTCTATTCTCTGCGTCCAAACTCTCTCTCTCTCTCTCAAAAACTTTTCTGTTTTACAACACGTTATCAGCACGAAAACTCTAACCCAAGCTCTAGCCAGGAAAAAACCCCCCTGCCGCAGCCTCCCTGCAGCCCCCACTGCTCCTGTAGCACCGTCGCACGCCTGCTGCCCCTGCAGCATAGCAGCACGCTAGTTCCTGTGCAGATCAGCCTGTTTGCACACCCCGAAACCTCTTGATCGGGACCTCAGATCAAAATTTTTCCTTCATCAAAGTTGTTCATCTCTGCCTCTTCTATCTGACCTCCAAATCTTAGCCATATTGGAGTCGTTTTGAGACCTGTACACCATTCGAAGTGGGAGCTATTCAGAAGAGAATCTGCTCCGTGTTCACGACTAGCTCTAAGATTTGGATCGAATAGCTTTGAGATTCGGAGTTTCCTACCAGAAGAGGCGAATATCTCTTGGATTAGTTGAGAAGACAACCTTCTCAGTTCTGCACACATAAGCTGAAGATTAATCCGTCATTCATCAAGTAATGTTTTCCAAAATCTAATTTTATTCATGCTTATTTGAGCCTATTGATTGAACATGAAAAATCCTCCATGATGCATGAACCCTAAATTCTGATTGTTTTATTTGGAATATATATACTTGTTCATGTTTTGGATTGTTTGATTGGAAAAGAAAAAAATTAGGATACTTTGGTTGTAGCTATTTCTAGCACTTGGTCCAGTAGCACCAATTCACAACTAGAGAGCATCAATCAATCATGCAAAAATAAAGTCTGCTATTTCTAGGATTCAAACCCAACCACAATGTGTACCAGCCCAGCATGTTGTCCACTGTGCCATTATGGCCAATTGGTAATTATCACCACCATTTAATATTAATACTGCCAGAAGCATATTCAACTCCATATAATTGGTGATTGATCAATTGATTCAATTCATGTTTTGGTTTTGATTGATATTTATCCAAAACAATTGCCATAGTAGTTTCACAATGTATCCTTTATTACTACATTTTAATATTGTATATTACGCGAATTATGGGCTTAATTTTTGGTTACACTAATTTGAATTATGCCATTATAATTCCTTATGCTAGAAGCATTATAGGCTAAATTATTACGCGATTATTACATTAACATTATGCCAGAAGCATTTACCCAATTTATTACCTATACGAAATGCCAGAAGCATTAATGGGATTTGAACCCATTTCCTTAGGTACATAACCGCTGTATTAATTTATTTACGTTATGATTTAATAACATATATTGAATTTAATTATGTTATAATTGTGAATATTAAATGAGGCTGAGTCAGAAGCTCAAATCAAGCCCAAAGTCACAACAACAAATCCGAGCCAGAAGCTCAAGCCCAAGTTGCAAGACCAGAACAGAAGCTCACATGTTGCCATGACAAAAGTTATGAATCTTCTCAAACTAGGCTCATCCAGTTGGATGCGATGTCTAGGCAAGGTTCAGATGAGGCCGTGTACTTAAGTGAACCTCGCTCCACCTAAACCTCATTTTTCCTTACCTGGTCGTATTCAATTGGAGTTACCGAAAGGGTTGAGTAATAATTTTTCATTCCTTGGTAGACCAGTTTGAGCCCAGCAGGCCTACTCTCCATCAGCAGGACCTAGCAGCCCAGCAGGTCTCACACACCATTTGACTTACGCATGAAAGCCCGGGTCACAAGCCCGCAGACTAAGCCCAGGTCACTAGCCCGTAGACTAAGCCTGATAGGCTTCACTATCAAGCCCACTCCTTCTTTGGTCTAGCAGAATCAAAATAAAAGGAAAAATAATTTCATATTGTAAATAGATTCACCATATCTAATATGTGTAATTAATTGCCAGAAGCATTTATTCACATAATTGTGTGATGGTTAATATGTTAAATTAGTAGCATGCAATTAATATCTCAATTGATTTGTGATTTTTATTTATCCAAATTTGTGAGATTATTTCAATTTGCTTCATTCAATATTATTGAGTTACTTGTCTAAATTTTTGCACTAGAATATGTGTAGAAAATGCAAGTACCTAATGAACTAGAAGTTCTAAATGAACCAGTAGTTCATACATATATCGAACTTGTAGTTTCGATAATGCCGTTTAAGAAACTTGAAGTTTCCTTCATAAATTCACCACACATGATAAAACCAGTAGATTTTACATGTCTAATCCGATTTTTCATACCATGTTATAGAACCTGAAGTTCTCATTACTTGCTTATGGATGATATTACCCAAAGCACTAATATTATTTGTTCCTTTCGTGTAAGAAATGTCAAATCTTAGGGAAAATTTCGCAAACAGTACACCAAGTAAAGGCCACTAATAATTCTTATACATAAAGTTCCAAACCAAACATTTCGGTACACGAAATCTGAAACTCGACCCACTATCAGTACACGATGTCAATTTTTTACACCAAAATGTCCATTATGCCCTCAGTTCTTTTTTTTTTTTAATAAATTTTTTTTTCCTTCATTTTTTCTGTTTTTTTTTTCCTTCGTTTTTTTTCCTTCTTTTTTTCTATTATTTTTTTTTCTGTTTTTTTTTTCCTTCGTTTTATCTGTTATTTTTTTCTATTATTTTTTTCCGTCATTTTTTCTGTTATTTTTTTCTATTATTTTTTTTCCTTCATTTTTTCTGTTATTTTTTTTTTCTTCCTTCGTTTTTATCTCTTTCTTTCTTTTCACATGACTAAATATTTGCTGAGTTACAAATATAAGCTGTAGAACCATAAATCTCACCAATTGGAGGGCAAGGGCGGCATTGGAAGCGAGGGAGTGAGCGTGGAGGTGAGGAAGGCGGCGTTGGAAGCGAGGGAGTGAGCCCGGAAGAAGGAAGAAGAAAGAGATAAAAACGAAGGAAAAAAAATAACAGAAAAAACGAAGGAAAAAAAATAATAGAAAAAAATAACAGAAAAAAAGAAGGAAAAAAAAATAACAGAAAAAAGAAGGAAAAAAAATAATAGAAAAAAATAACAGAAAAAGCGAAGGAAAAAAAATAACAGAAAAAAAGAAGGAAAAAAAATAATATAAAAAAATAACAGAAAAAACGAAGGAAAAAAAATAACAGAAAAAAAGAAGGAAAAAAAAATAATAGAAAAAAATAACAGAAAAAAAAAATTATTAAAAAAAAAAACTGAGGGCATAATGGACATTTTGATGTCAAAAATTGACGTCGTGTACTGATAGTGGGTCGAGTTTCAGATTTCGTGTACCAAAATGTTTGGTTTGGAACTTTATGTATAAGAATTATTAGTGGTCTTTACTTGGTGTACTGTTTGCGAAATTTTCCCCAAATCTTAACATGTTTGACTTTGTTGCTTTGGTGGTCTCCCGAAGAAACTATCTAAAGTGAACTCAAGATGTGAAAATTCATCTGACTGCAAAGAAGATGAGATCAACAATCAATGCTAACAATGTCGTCATTGAGGCTTTTAATATGAGTGCCATAATTTTTGAAAAGGAAACATATGGAGAAAACACTCCAAGTTGAGTATCCGATGAAAAGGATACACAGACTCTTTGGGTCGCTCTGGAAGAGCACTTTCACCATCAGATGACCATTTTCTTACTTGAAGCAAGACATTATTAGCAGAACGAAAATAGCCCATATGACCGTCTGCCACTTGGCCAAAGCCCAAGAGGCCACGTAATCAGGCTCCACGTGGCCAAAGCCCACGTGGTAGGAACCATGATGTCATAACTCAACAAGCCCGAGTTGAAAGGAACACTGGTCCGGCCTGTCGCCACCAGAATCAGCATGATCTTTGTTATCGATGTGGAGGAATTGACTGCTGGTCCCGCACCTGTTGTGCGATAGCCGAAGCAGTAGATGAGAATTACGCCGGTCGCGGAACTCAAAATACCAACTTTATTAAAGGGTCATTTTCTATCGATTCCACACTAGAGATCATGGATTTTCAGGCAGTTACAGAACATACCGAGGATTAGAACTCGAAGACATGGGTATAATTGGCCCCTTGTGCCATATCTATTTCATCTTAATGAATGAAACATCTTCGGATTTTGGTGATTTATGTTTTCAATTATTTTGGATTTTAGAAATGTGGTTATGTTCGAATATATTTAATTCAATAAACTTATTTATACATGTGATCCATTGAATTAAATAAATGAATAGGCATATTCTGTGGGGAAGTTTGTTGTCTGGTTAAAAGTGCTATTACGCACACTATACTCCCAGATCGGAGATATTTTTCAAACTTATGTCTATTCATACCTCTGTGACAACTGTATCAGGCCAATCCAACCTGATAGAGGGTTATGGCAAAACCCATTGTATGTTGTCCAATGGTACTGAACCTACCATTAATGAGGCCTTATAATCTCCACGTTCCAGAAGAATGTTATTGAGTATTAAGGATATTCGAACCAACGGTTACCACGTTGAAACCACTGAGAAAAATGAGTGTAATATCTTTGTATAACCTCCAAGTGTGTGGCCAGAAGCGTACATTGGAAAAAAAATTGAAATCTGTTAGCTATAAGTGTTTTGTTACTGAAACCTGCTCTCTTTCAAATCTGCTGGTTGATGCTCTTGAGAAGTGTTCATGTTGATGTTATCTTGGAAAAGCTCTGCTTGATTGCTCTATGTGTGGTAATGGTATGTCTCATGCATCATCTCTGCTTGGTTCTTCTTAATTGTGTCTGCTACAAAGTGAAGGTTACCTTGGTTCAAACATATACACTATTCTTCTTGATCTTTTGAAATTTGTCATAACATACTGATATTCAAGAGTGTTTGAAGGTTCAATTCTATTGCAGGGTCATTTTGATATTTTATTCCTAACCCCCTGATTAATGTTTGTTTCCGCTGCTACCAATACATGGGTATTGAATTTAGGGGGAGTGAAATCTTATGCACAATATGCTTTGGTCCCTTTGTCCTTTCCAGGCAAAAAGGGGGAGAGATTGGAAGTTTAATGTTTCATATGCTTATGCTTACACTACTTCAACCATACATGTTCTTCACGGGTGTTATGTGTTTTGTGTGCAGATTAGAACTTGGAAATTCATATTTCTTGGGTCATGGTAGTATAGGATCAACTATTGTGTATGATTAAATGTATATGTTGTTTTGCCTAGGAAATGTCAAAGGGGGAGATTGTTAGTGCAATGTTAATTTTGATTGGCATTTCCTAAGCGCAACAGCCAAGAGTCATCGTTTCTTGTAATAGCTTTCTACTCTTGGATCCTTGAAAGAATGGAATGCTTCAAGCTTCATGTACCACTCTCATCAATCAGGTATGTCTTGCATACATGTGCATGCTTGTAAAGTGGTTAGGACTAAACTTGCCTTTGAATCCTATTATAGGATGCGATTCTCTTTTCAATCCTATTGTACTGATCTGCGATTTTTCATATGGTTTTATCAAAAGCATTCAAACTTTCTTAAATTGGTTTATGGGCTTTCTAAATGATGATTCTATTTTAATCCATGCTTTTTAAAAAGACGTCATGAAGCCCATGTACATCAGAAACCCTAGCTCGTCCTCTCCTATATATATGTTTCTCTTAGGGTTATTCAAGTGGTGGAATATATCAAAATATTTGGTCGTTGCCTTCTTGAGACTTGAGAGTTTTCTGCCTTTATCTTCAGAAAGCATTGAGCTAAAGTTTCATGTGAGAATCCTTCATAAGCTGTTCCTTGTTTAGCTTTTGAAGGATTATCAAATCCCAAGTTTTTTTTTTCTGTCAAAAAATGTCTTCTGGTTTTATGCTTCATGTGTGTTGGTAGTTCATGCATGATTTGTGCCTTGAGGTGATTGACAACCGAGGTGAGAGTTATGCCATCTCAAGATTGACAAAGGAGAACAAGGTCGCTGATTTGGAAGTAGCAAAGATGAGGAGACACCGCTGCCCACTAGATTGGTTCTAGTAGATGAGTTGTGTAAGATCTTTATGTACTTTCATATTCATATAGTGGATTGTTCACCGGCATAGTGCCCGCAGTTGTTTACCTCTTTGGAGGGTTTTACTGCGTCAACAGATCTTGTGTTATGTGTGATGAGTTTACTTTGAATGGTTTGGCTAATTGAGTAAAGCATAACATCGTCAGACTTATTGAGATTGATCTGCAGTTTCGTTTAGGATTCAAGTTGTCTTGCTATCCTGTATTAAGATGCGAACTGGCCTGCACTCCTAAGACTGATTCCTAAGTTTATATATTGATAAGTTCCGTTAGTTGGGAAATACATACATCCATTCTGTAATTGCACTTTCTCTGATCTAGCAAAAGTGACGAGATCATATATACCTGCTGCAAATGTGCCTGCAAGGATAGACGTCCCAGTAGGATGTGTCGTCCTAGATGGACGAGGTACGACCATGGCGGCTAACCAGTCATATGTCCCTGCCCAGAAGTGAGGTAGACCATTAGGTTCAAAGGATTCTTATCCCCAGAAGAGGGTAAACTTGGCACAAACGAATCCTCTTGACATCGCAATCTCAAACCGATTCATCTCACGAGATAAATCCGGATTATGGGTATGTCCTAGAAGAGACCATGTTGGGGGACGCTCCAACATTTGAACCCACTCCCGAGAATAGAGAAATCTCTGTAAATTTAGTGAGATTTGGAATCGGATTGAGATTATCATCGATGGTATATTAGTATTTGCGGTGGCCACCAAAATTATAATAAGCGATGACCTCGAACCCTGCTTTGTTGATCAATATCAATGAAGAGACGACTGGCCAAAAAGGAAATAAGCAATCCAGGTCAAATTAGATTCCTTGACAAAGAGAAAGCTAGGTGTTTGGACCTGTTGTTCCTACACCTCCCCATGTTAAACCCGTAGAATTTAAATGGGTATTTGTAAGGAAGCATAATGAGAAAATTGAGATTGTGATACACAAGGCTCGTCTCGTGGCGCAAGAATTTTCTCAACGCCCTGTGATTGATTACGAGGAGGCGTATTCTCCCGTAATGGACGTCATAACGTTCCACTACCTTTCCAGTTTAGTAGTTTCCGAAAAACTGAATATGCAGCTTATGAATGTGGTCATAACTTATCTCTATGGGGATCACGATACAGAGATATACATGAAAGTTCATGAATGACTTATGATACCCGATGCAAATAGTTCTAGATCACGGAACACGCTCTCCATTAGTTTTGAGGCGTTCACTTTATGGATTGAAACAATTTAGACGGAGGAGGTATAACCGTCTAAGTGAATATTTGATCGGGATGGGATATGTGAATAATAAACTATGCCCATGAGTGTTTATTAAGGAAACAAGTTCCGAGTTTGCAATTATGATGGTCTATGTCAATGACATAAATTTGACTGATACTCCTGAAGAGATCAAGGAAACCGCAAAACACCTGAAGTTGGGATTTGAGATGAAAGGCCTTGTGAGAACAAATTATTGTCTCGACCTGGAGCCCGAGCACAGTGCAGATGAAATTTTGGTCCATCAACCAAATTACATCTAGAAGATGTTAAGATGCTTTAATGAGGATAAAAGCGCATACCCATAGTCGTCCGAAGTCTAGAAAGAACCGTATCGTCCTGCAGATGATAACGAAGAGATATTGGTGCCAGAAGTCCCATATCTAAGTGCAATAGGCGCATTATTGTACTTGGCTTAATGCCCTAGACAGGACATCTCATTCGATGTGAACTTGTTAGCTAGATATATCTCTGCGCCAACACGCCGCCACTGGAATGGCATAAAAGACATTTTTCGCTACCTTAGAGGTACGGCGGATATGGGCTTATTCTATCCCTACGCATCAAGGAATGGATCAAACCCCCTTGATCCTCAGAATGATGCTTGCCTTGTTGGATATGTTGATATAGACTATCTATCAGACCCGCACAAGGCACGTTCCCAAACTGGTTATGTCTTTACCATTGGGAATACTGCAATTTCTTGGAGGTCTACGAAATAGACTTGTTGCTACCTCTTCGAATCATGCTGAGATACTAGCTCTTCACGAAGCAGTATGTGAATGTACATGTCCAAGGTCTTCACGAAGTCAGTACCAAAGTCTATATTCCAGAAGCATGTCCAAGGTATTGGTCTACATAAACTATCTAAATTACCTGAAATGTAATTTTCAGGGGGAGTCAAAATCAGGGGGAGTATCTTGAAGCATACCCACTTGACCATCGTGTACTCTTTTTGTCCTTCGTCCAGGGTTATTTTGTCCCACTGGGTTTTGTTACCTGACAAGGTTTTAACGAGGCACATCTTTAGCATGGTCATCCCACTTATACTACATCCTGAAGATGCTTTGATTCGACATATACATGCATTTGCTCATCTTTTCCCTTCGACCACGGGTTTCTCCCACTGGGTTTACCGGGCAAGATTTTGGTGTAGCAACTCTAATGCATCCCTCTCGTAGACATACTACCTACCTATGGTGTTGATAAGAAGACTTCACCTATCTCTGAAGCTGTGATACTACTACTCCACACTCAAGCGCGTTGTGCTCTTTTTCTCCTTCGACCAAGGTTGTTTTTTTTCCCCACAGGGTTTTTATTACTTGGCAAAGTTTTTGACGGGGCAACTTAGAAGCGCTCAGCCTATGCAACAATATTGACATGGAATATCCAAGGGGGAGTGTTGTAAATATTTGTGGATAATCATGTAAATAGATGTTGAGTAATAGGTGTCTATCCCTATAGATTGGTGATTGATAGGTTGTAATTGTAGGAGTGATTGGATTGTAATTAAGCATTACCCTTTTGTGTACGCCATGTAGTCCTATATAAGGCTCCTCATGGTGAGATGAATAATACACACATTCTATTCTCTGTGTCTTTTCTGTTTTACGACAAAAGAGTACATGTTTAACTTTGTGTTATGTCACTCAAGAGTACATGTTTTTAAAAGAGAGTTTCGAGTGTATGCTTTCTTTTGTTGTCTGAGGAGGGACTTGATTTTATATTAGGGTGTGAGTTGAGATAATATGATTTATTGGAAGTTGATGGGTGATCATCGACTTTAGTTTGGAGTTGATGGGTGATCATCGATTTTAGTGTGAGTTGTTTGACTTCCTTATTGATTTTCCTTCTCATTCTAATGGTTGATTTAATTGTAATCTCCTGAACTAAAATACACGCAGAGATTACTATGATTTTGAGTTGTGTGATTTTAGGTGATCTCCTCAACTAATTTTCTATGCAGGGATTACTAATTTTTATCTAGTGTGATTGTATGTTTGGTTGTGTTTTGTAGAGTTAAATGTTGTTGCTTTAATTTATCTCACGAGTTGAGAAATTATAAGCATGCGTGACGTGAGTCATTTTAATTGAGTTTACTCATACGAGCTTGCAAAAGCTTACCGGGTTTGTTGTTTCAACCCGGTGCACTATTCCATGGTGTAGGGGTTATTGTGCAGGTTAGAATATCGAGTAATCGTCGTCGAGGTTGAGGTGTACTTTCTGTAGCATGGACATATATAGAAATGTATTGGTTTTAGTCTTCCGCTGTGTAGTGAGTGTGGCGGGTGCGTTTACTTATTGAATTGTTATTCAGTTTAATTTGTAAACTTTCCTTAGTGTAATATGTGACTCTAAAGAACGAGTCGGTATTGATATTGTGAGCTCAGTTTGTTTAGTTCCTTAATTTAAATGAAAATTTTCTAAGCATTTTCTTGTGCTTGTTGAGTTTTCGCGTTTCGGATTTGAATTCTTTTATTCAAAATTCGGGGCGTGACAGCCATATACTCCACAACAAAATGGAGTTGTCAAACGAAAGAATAGAACATTGAAAAATATGATAAATTCAATGTTAATTAGTTTGGGAGCACCACATAATCTGTGGGCTAAGGCCTTGCTTACTGTAAATATGATATTAAATAGGATTCCTTATAAGCTAAGTGATCAATCTCCTTATGAACTATGAAAGGACGACTGCCTACTTATAAAACGATGAAAGTGTGGGGTTGTCTTGCAAAAGTTCAAGTTCCCTTTCCAAAGAGAACTAAACTTCGACCAAAAACAATAGATTGCATATATATTGGCCCTGCCAATAATAGTGCTACCTATAGATTTTTGGTTTACAAGTCTGATGTTGCTGATATAAACATAAACACCATCATAGAATCTGCCAAAGCAGAATTCTTTGAGGATATTCTTCCTTACAAGTATAGGTCTAATCCAAGGAAAAGAACGTATGAAGATACGTTGCCTCAAATTGAGTTAAACAAAATTACTGAAATTGGTGAAGATAATACTTCTACTATTCAAGAAGAAATTCTAGAACCAAGGAGAAGTAAACGTGAAAAAATTGCTAAAGATTTTGGACCTGAGTTCATGACCTTTAATCTTGAAGGAGAACCTCAAACATATAAGGCTGCCATGGAATCATCAGAAGCACCTTATTGGAAAGAGGCTATTCAAAGTGAAGTGGAATCCATTATGCAAAATAATACTTGGACATTGGTTGATTTACCTCCGGGATATAAACCAATAGGCCATAAATGGATTTCAAAAGAAAGATGAGACCTGATGGTACCATAGAAGAATACAAAGATCGTATAGTAGCTAAAGGGTATCGTCAAAAAGAAGGTGTACATTTTTTCGATACTTATTCACCGGTGACAAGAATTACGTCAATACGAACATTAATTGCTATAGCGGTTGTACACAATTTGGAAATACACCAAATGGATGTGAAAACCGCATTTCTAAATGGCGAACTAGCTAGATGAAGAAATCTACATGGAACAACCCGAAGGGTTTATTGTTAAAGGTCAAGAAAATAAATCTTGTAAATTGGTTAAGTCCCTTTACGGACTTAAACAATCTCCAAAGCAATGGCATGAGAAATTTGATAATGTACTATTATCAAATGGATTCAAAATAAATGAATGTGACAAATGTGTCTATGTCAAAGAATGTAGAAACACATTTATCATTGTATATTTATATGTGGACGACATGCTCATTATGGGAACAAGTAAGGATGTAATTAATCAAACAAAGAAAATGTTGCATTCCTCTTTTGATATGAAAGATATGGGAATAGCATATGTGATTCTTGGTATTCGAATTCAAAGAAATTCGAATGGTTACATACTTACTCAATCTCATTATGTAGAAAAGGTCCTTAGAAAATTTGGACACTATGATGATAGGCTGGTTATTACTCCATTTGATCCCTCTAGTCATCTTAAGAAAAATCAAGGTGATAGTGTGTCTCAATTGGCGTATACACAAGTTCTTGGAAGCTTAATGTACATAATAAATTGTACAAGACCGGATTTGGCATATAGTTTAAGTCGACTTAGTAGGTACTCAAGCAATCCGGGAAAAGAACATTGGATTGCTTTAGTGAGAGTCTTACGATATCAGAAAAAATACAATAGACTATGGGTTGCATTATACCAAATATCCTCCTGTATTAAAAGGGTATTGTGATGCAAATTGGATTTCCAATAATTCGGAAAGTAAGTCCACAAGTGGGTATGTATTTACACTTGGAGGTGCAGCCGTATCTTGGAAATCATCGAGACAAACTGTGAATACACGTTCGACTATGGAAGCAGAATTTGTAGTCTTAGACAAAGCCGCCAAAGAAGCGGAATGACTCAAAAATTTTCTAGAAGGTATTCCGTTGTGGCCAAAGCCTGTCACAACCATTTGCATACATTGTGATAATATGGCTGCTCTTACAAGAGCAAAGAACCAAATCTACAATGGCAAATCAAGGCATATAAGGCGACATCACAAAACAATACAAGACTTGCTCAAGAATGGAATCATTTCCATTGACTATGTAAAATCAAAGGAAAATATAGCGGATCCTTTGACTAAAGGCCTTAATAGAGAGCAAGTACTATTTACATCGAAGGAATTGACTTAAAGCCTATACAATGAGTCACTACTTGGCGGAAACCTAACCTAGCAACATTGGAGATGCATAACACACACATATATGCTCATTCCTAAGATGAAACAAAGTGTGTTTTCCATTGACGATTAAGGGATGAATATTAATATATTCTTGATAATGCTAATAGCTTTTAAGTGGGATAGTACGGACTATTCTTAATTGACATTCCCTATATGAGAATGATGCGGGGTCACATCTATGAGAACCAACATGGCTAAGTTCTCTAAAAAATCTCATGAAGTAAGAAGTTGTTCAGGACCAAAATGAACACAACCGTAAGAATTTGAAATATATCTAGATATGATATGTGTGATACTTGTTGTCTCAGTTTACTACAAAACGTGAATAGTTCAAGACTTGAGTTCATTACTTCATAAAGTAAATCCGATAAGTATTCACTACGAAATGTTCAAGTCTAAAAGACACATTTTCCGATGCATATCCTATCTAAGTTCTCCGAAATAACGATAAGTTCCTAATTATCTTATTTTCTATTCAAATGTGGGGTATTGTTAGGGTTTGAATAGAAAATGTGGTGTATTGTTGGAACTTGTGGGACTTTAGTCCCACATGGAAGAAGTTTTAAAGGCTCATAGCCTTTATAAAGAAACATCCATGTAAAGAAGTAAATGGTTGATAAGTCTAGAGGTGCACTTTGTGGGCTTTTCTATTGGGTTTCCCATAGGATTATGCATATATATAAAAATCAAAGATGGGCCTTAGGCCTTGGGCTCTGTTAATTAAATTTGGTTTTATTTTTTGAATTAATATTCTTTTTTTTTTTGGATAAAACCAAACAGTTGCAATGGATGAAATCAAACGACAACTGCCGACACAACTGTTCGTTTTGCCTTTTATATAAAGACGACCCAAGGTCGTCATTCAATCATCGAAAAATCTTCTTCTTCTTCTTCCTCCTAAATTATTTCTTTGAGAAGCGTAAAGTAAAATTCGCCAGGGTACCAGTTCTTGCACAAGAACTTTGTACCATTTAATAGTTGTATCCTCGGATGTCTGAAACTACAACACAAATGGGGGTAAATTTCTATCTTAGGTCACTGCGTTGCAGGCCTCTATCTGATCAAGTTAGTGAAATTTAATTTATGTTCAAATTTATTTGATTTCTTTTTTTTTTTTTTTTATTTGTTGTTATATATTTTGTTTGTATTCAATATATATATATTCAATACACACACACACACACACACACACACACTGTATGTATTCCTATATGCTGATTGGTTCTAACAAAGGTAGCAACCGTACCATATTGGGAAGAAAGAAAGTTAACGTTGCCGTTACGATGGATTTTGAAGGGATATCTAGGTTTGTAGATTGATTCTACGCTCATGCATGGTTCACATTTCGTCTTCTTAGCATGGCAGGTCCCATCTTTGAGACTAATGTTTAATCTAACTGCGTGTTCATGTAAGCCAATTTTTTTTTTTTTTAACAAAGTGAATTTATTGTGAACAAATTTTGACAATTCAGGCTGCATTAGAAAAAATCTTATAAACAGCTTAAGTTTAAAACAATTGATAGTAATGTGTTTGGTAAACTAAAAACAACAATATATTTTAAATACCAGGGCTCTTTTAGGTCCCCTGGACATTTTTTCTTTTTACGTCAAAAGTTCTTTTATATTTACAAGTAGAAGCCCTCTCAGCTAAACTTATGGAAGTAGCTTATTTTTTTACTGTAGCACTTTTAGTTTCAAGTCGAACCAAACACTTTGTCATTGTTTTTAATACTATTAGCACTTTTAAAAATTTAGGGGGGTGTATTGTATTTGGATTTGTGCAGACTTTTTTTAAATGACAGACTTTTTGAAAAGTCCACAGACTCTTTAAAAAGTTGATAGACTGTTATGGATTTCTTAAAACCATTGATTTTAGCAACAGACTTTTATTGATTCATGAAAATCTATATACTTTATTATGAATGACTTCTACAGATTTCCTAGGATGTACAAAATATAAAAAAAAAAAACAAAATGTTTTTTAATGCAGCCCAAACACAGAACAAAATAATAACTTGTTGTCTCTTCAATGCTCCAGTATCTTCTAATAGAAATTGACTCAAATAAATGATTGTTAATCTGTCTAGCGAGTTTGTTCTCATTCCTAATCTCCCAACAACATAAATATACAATATAGATCACTTGATGTTTATAGTTAATTATTCTCATCAATTTTGTTTTTGCTGATTAACATATATTGTAGCAATATTGGTCAATGTCTTGATCTATAATCAATCAATTGAAATTCAATTGTTCAACCTTTTTTTGAACCATAATATAAATTCAAATTAATGAGAATAATGAATTAATAAGATAAAATTTAGTATGGTTCAAGGTCTTAGGGTTAGACCACAATATTTGAGTTTTAGGGTTTCATAAATCATTTTTATTGCTATTAGAGTTCGAAGTATCACAATTGGAAAAAAAAAAAACAAAAAACAAAACAAAACAAAAATCATATTCAACAACTACAATGAACATGTTGGGTATCAAAAAAGGTTGATATCATAAAAGATTAAAAATTAAGAAAGAGAGATGATGAATGACAAACTTGTTCGTGCGTAGAGAGAAGAACTTTGATAGACCATTTTTTTTTTGTTGAAGATGAAACTTTGATAGACTTTTTGAAATCTTTGGTCTGGAGGCTGGAAAATTATTGGAGTTTGGTATGTATAGTCATGATTTTCTAATTCCATAAGTATGAATGATATTTTGAATACCTCTGTACTTTTATTCATTTTTAAAAGTCTTAATTGAATACCTCTAGATTTTGGTGGAATTCATGAAGTCTTTAAAAATCCTAATTGAATACCTCAAGACTTTCATGGACTGTTAAAAGTCTATATTGAATACACCCAGACTTTTAAATTCCATAGATTTCTTTAAAAGTTCCACTAATTCCATATACAATACACCCCCCTTAGTTTACTAAACCTGATCGATGTTGAGGAGATGGAGTGGCAAACTCACCTGTTAGAATAGTTGTTCACAGTTGATGAAGTGAAGACTATTGCAAGTATACCACTGAGTTTGAGACAGACAGACGATCATTTGATATGGCATTTTGATAAGAAGGGGTTGTACTTTGTGAAGAGCGGGTACCATGCACTGAGGTCTTGGAGAGGGGCTAGTAATATTGCGTCTACATCGACTAAGGTAATTGGTGGACCGCTGGGAAAGTATTGGAACTTTGTATGGAAGACTAGGGTACCGCCCAAAGTTAGGGTGTTTATTTGGCGCTTGCTTCGAGGTGTGCTACCTACACGTACAGCTTTAGCTACAAGAAGAGTAGAGTTACCTGATTTAAGGTGTGTATTCTGCATGGAGAGCTTTGAGACAGGTATTCACCTTTCTAAACATTGCCCAGCTTTAATTATGTTTTGGTCTTCTTCTTCCTTAAGTTTGAATGTTGTTGACCACCATGCAAGTACGTTAAATGCATGGGTCTTTGATATGTTGGATAAGTTGAGGGGGGAGTAGGTTTGTATGTTCTTCATGTTGTTATGGGCTCTGTGGTCCGAGCGTAACAATATTATTTGGAAAAAGGTTTCATTTAGCCCTCTATTCATAGTGGATTGGGTGAAGAGGTATTTGGAGGAGTTCCTAAAGGTACAGGCTAAACCGAGCTGCAAAAAGAAGAGAGCCCTAACCAAATGGCAGTGTCCTCCTAGTGGTAGGCTCAAAATTAATGTTGATGGTGCCTTCCATGTGGAAACAGGTTGTGGTGGTATTGGGGTTGTGGTTAGAAATGATAGAGGCTTGGGAGTTGCGCCATTGGCTAGACCATTTCTACATGCTCACTCAGCTCTTTATATGGAGGTTGAAGCGTGTAGAGCGGGCTTGTTACTTGATATTCACCAAGAATGGACAGAAGTTGAAATTGAAAGTGACTCCACCCTCCTTATAGCAGCCCTGAAAAGAGAGGGGAATGACTTCTCTGATGTTGGTCGGGTATTGGAAGATTGTAAGTCCTATATGACGGCTTTCCAATCTATTGAGATCAGACATATTTATAGGGAAGCAAATGGTGTAGCAGATCGTCTCGCTCACCTTGCTCGCTTGTTTGCACTTGATGATGTTTGGTTAGAGGAGACTCTTGCTATTATTCAGGACATTCTCTACGAGGATTATTGTAATTGTTCTAATGTAGCGCGGGGTTCAGGTTTTATGCCCCCCCCCCCCCCGACGCAAAGTACTACTATTAATATAATAAATGGAACCGAGCGTGGGGCTGAACCTCCTAGCTAGGCTGGGTTCCAAACCCCTTTCAAAAAAAAAGAAAAAAAAAACACATAGCTGCTTTACTTGACAACCACTTATTCTCATATCACAGCATGAACAAACTTATCTTATAAGCACAGTCATACTAAACTGGCCCTTAAAGAGAATCCTAAAATGGGACACAGAACGAAATTTCCATGACGGGTGGATTTGTTGGAAATTCTGGAGATGGATGATGCTTTGAGTACGAACTTATAGGTTGAGGCGTGTGGTACAGTGCCCTTAAGAGTAGATGTCCGCCTTTCAGAGATTATATCTTGGTGTAGCAATAAGTGTTGACGGCCTACCCTCCAGGGTACAACAATCTCGATCCTTGTAGGTGTACACTCGCAATACTCGGATCGTATCGAACAACTTGAAACTTTCTTTTGGTGGAATAGAGAAAATTAAAGGAAACACATGAGTAACTTGAGCTCGGAAAGGAAACAAAGGAGATTGAATTTTTGTTGTCTATTTTGATCTGGAAAGCTAGGGATTATATATAGGGCAGGAATGATCAATGCAATGACAATTTAACAATAGCAATTAAGGTATGTAACTTATGTAACCGAAAGGAATATTATGACATTGATTAGGAAGAATCAAAACATCAAAATAGGAATGACAATATTTACACTCTGTACCTGATGTAACAGAAAGGCAATATATTTCTTGACATTGATGAGTAAACTAAAATGGAAGAAAGCAAATAAGGAATGAACCACCATAATTGCAGACTTTGACCAAATGAATGGTATATGAGTAAACTGATGAAATCTTTGTGTCAATCACAATCAAAGAGAGTTAATGACTATTGCCATCTGTAATTAAAGGTCCAATGGAGGTTTCAAATATAGCTGGTATTTTGAAATATTCTGAGTAAATTCCAACAATTCCCCACTATTTCAAAATACCAAAATTTCAAGGAAAGTGTAAGATAAGAAATTCCAAAAGAAAGTGAGAATCAATGCATCAGAACTGGTGTCTTTTCGACTATGAACCAGCCATAGGACAAATTAGTCATGACCCACGAAACCTTGGTGAAAATAAAATTTTCTATGAATCAAAATTTCTAACTGTGAATCAGTCAACTAACCATCCACATTAACTCTTGGATCAAGTTGTTCGAAGCGGGTTGGCGCAAATAGGCCATGCGCCCTACTTGGATATTCATGAATGCTCTAGAGAGTATGCCTTACTCTCATAGGAAGCGGCCCCACTTCCACATCAATATAGGTGAATCCATCAAGTGTGTACTGCAAATAAACACACCACCCAAATGTTTGGGCTATGGAACTCATTAAGAACATTTGTTCAACCTTACACTAGGGGTCATCATGGGCCGGGCTAGGGCCAGCCCTACCCTAAATTTTAGGGCTTAGGGTCGGGCCGGGCCGGGCCTAGTCAAAGTCAACAAAATTTAGGGCCGGGTAGGGTCGGGCCGGGACTTAAATATGTTAACCCTTACCCGCCCGAAAAGCCCGATCTGTTAGGGCCGAAAGGGCCGGGTCGGGCCGGCCCTCAAATAGGGCCAAATAGGGCAGAAATGGGCCAAAAAGGGCCTTATTTTGTTTAACAAAAAAAAACATTATTTTTTTCTTCTCAAAATATGGCTTAATGGTATATATTGGTGATAAAAGACTCATTGTTTTTTATTGAACATATTTTATATTCATATAATACTTGTAACTTATAACATTTATTAATATTACTTAAGGTGGTTATATTCAATTAACTATCTATATATAAATCTCCCAATATTAATTGTTGTGTAAGAAAGAAAATAGAAATTAAACAAAACTTATGAAATCAATTACAAAGAAAGAGATAAATTGCATATTATAGAAAAAAGAGAAACGTAATTAAAAAATAGAAAAAATAAAAAAAAAATTATGGCTTATTCGGGCGGGCCAATTGATCAATCTTACAATGCTCATGGAGGGTAACAAGCCTAATAAACTAGTTATACTACATTACAAGGCATATAAGGATTATGTGCGATCCAAAAATTTTGAAATGAAAATCGACCAATCTGAAAATTCTCATATGTTTATACAACATTGATAGGTATTGTGTAAAGAAATTAGGCCGATCTGCCGTGAATAAGGCGTCCAACGTAGCAGTCAACGCTTTGCACAAGCAAACTTCCCTAAGGGGAGCGGCACCATGCGCGGACAAACGTTGCGGAATTTTGACATCCGTAAGTAGACCCCCTACCCATGAGAGTGTGGGAGCTGAAAGATCGAAAAAAGTGAATTGCCAAGAACCGGTTAAGAGCATATTTGTTTTATGTTCTATTTAGGGTATTGAGTTGACCGGGTAGATCGAGGTCCAACCGAAGGCGGAAATTGCTGAAATTTCTACCACTAACATATATTCATATGAAAACAATATCCAGCAGTTCATTTTAAAAAATTCCATTTCATCCCCCATTTTGCTCATGGAGGGTAACAAGCCTAATAAACTAGTTATACTACATTTCAAGGCATATAAGGATTATGTGCGATCCAAAAATTTTGAAATGAAAATCGACCAATCTGAAAATTCTCATATGTTTATACAACATTGATAGGTATTGTGTAAAGAAATTAGGCCGATCTGCCGTGAATAAGGCGTCCAACGTAGCGGTCAACGCTTTGTACAAGCAAACTTCCTTAAGGGGAGCGGCACCATGCGCGGACAAACGTTGCGGAATTTTGACATCAGTAAGTAGAACCCCTACCCATGAGAGTGTGGGAGCTGAAACATCGAAAAAAGTGAATTGCCAAGGACCGGTTAAGAGCATATTTGTTTTATGTTCTATTTAGGGTATTGAGTTGACCGGGTAGATCGAGGTCCAACCGAAGGCGGAAATTGCTGAAATTTCTACCACTAACATATATTCATATGAAAACAACATCCAGCGGTTCATTTTTAAAAATTCAATTTCGTCCCCCATTTTGCTCATGGAGGGTAACCTCAATCATTTAAATGCAATGTATAAGTTATACAACTTTAGGAGGCAAATTGGTATAGACCAACATATTTGTAATTAAATTTGAAATTTTTATCTTATATCTACGCACATCCATTGATGAAATATTTAAAAATGTGATGTAAAAAAATTAGCACGTTTTGCGGTTGTCACGTCATCGGTCAACCAAGAAAACATACAAGTGAATATGGTTGACCAATCCGATCGGGTTCGAAACTATGGTGAAATTGACTAAATTTTTAACCACACGCATAATTTATTGTAATAATCACATCCAACGGTTGATTTTCTCATTTTCTTTGAATTGATAGAAGTTGCTCTTTGGAGTGTATGATATATAAATATAGATTTATAAAAAAATTAGTGTCCATTCTCTTTGGAGTGTATGATATAAAAATTAGATTTACATAAATTAATTGGGTTCAAATGTTCAATCTAATACCCATTCTCTAAAATAACATATTTCTTATTTCTTTTTATATAAATATGTAATATAGAAAAATAATAAAAATAAAATATAAATTTTAGGTCCGGGCCGGGCTTGGCCCTTTCGGGCTCAATCGGGTCGGGCCGTAGGGTAGGGCCGGAATTCATTTGCATGACCCTTACCCTACCCTATTTGAGAAAGGGTCGGGCCGGCCCGCCCTAATGGAAGGGCCGGGCTGGGCTTCGGCCCTACGGGCCGGGCGGGTTTAGGGCGGGCTTAGGGCCCAAGGGCCATATGATGAGGCCTACCTTACACATTGCAGTTCAAGCAATATCTATTTACACCATAGGGAGGGACTATCAATAGTTTTATTTGATAGTGCACCACTGACCAACAAGTGACTTATTATTACCCATATGAACATACTTCATGGGATTTCTAATCACATAGGTTGGGTTACCATCACTCTTGATCTTTGTCTATAGGCATAAGCCCCATTCCCCTTGATGTTTCACTCACTAGTTTTCAGCTTAGTGGTTTTGTTAGAGGATCCGCTAAATTCAACTCTGATTTTACGTAGTCAATGGATATGACTCCATTCTCAAGCAATTGCTTCACAATATTATGTCTTAGGCGTATATACCTATTTTTCCCATTATATGTTTTATTTCGTAATATGAAAAGTACTATTTAAAGTTTCGGAATACGTCCCTTCAAAGTATAATTGCGAAATGAGAGAATGTCCATGTTTCATTGGAAAAACATTTTCAAAGAATGTTGCGTTCTTAGTTTCAACTTTGGTATTGACCTCCATTAAATTATGGTCACTATTGATAACTAAGAACCTATAGGCTGCACTATGTAGAGTGTATTCTGAAAGTGTGGTTTCAAATATAGCTGGTATTTTGAAATGTTCTAAGTAAATTCCAACAGGATCAAGCACCCAAAAGAGGTGAACATGTCCTCTAAAAAGCGGCTTGATTTGAAGAAGGGATCCATTGATTGGCCTAGCATGGGCCTATTTCAGGGGTTTAAGTAGGTTGTTAATTACATGTTAAACTCAGCAGGTTTGCTGTTTATCTATTAAGTAGTTAAAATTGAATTTTTCATTACCACTGTCAACATTTATTGCTTTGACTGTCATATTAGGCCATTTCAATCGACCATGCCTACAACCACCCTAAACTCTTAGAGGCTGCAACCCCAAAGTGTCCAGCTCTGGGTAAGTGGCCAGGCTCAGTCCACTTTGCCTCTCCCTAATAACAAAAGAGGTTGAGTAGTGTTGATGCTCATTCTAGTTTTGTGCTAAGGAAGAAAGAAGAGGAAAAATCTCTCTCGTGTACTGCTGTGAGTAAGAATGCTTGAAGCTCCAAGTTGAAGACTCAGGTTTCCTCTATGAAGAAGAAACAATCCTCTATAGGGAACAAATCATCCTCTACTTGCAAAAAAATTAACTGTTAGGGTGACGAGTGTCCACTAAAGAAGCCTCTACTTCATTCCGCTCATTCAGAGATTTTGACGTAGTGATCGATATAACCACATAGTTAGATTTGAGTATAGGAATTGATTTATTTTGCTATGTACTATGCAATTCCTCAATGTACATGAGCAGCCAAATGCATGTAAATGTAGTGTTATGTGTGGGAAACTTATTTTGATGAGTTCCGACTTCAGCAGTTCAAGCTTTTCATTTGGACATGACTTAGTTAGACTGTTTTAGATGAGCTACTTTGTAGCTTTTTGTTGTTATACTTTTTCATCGAAAAAAACAATGATTGTGTGAAATATATATCATTGTACCACATACCGCATTGCCTACGTACGCTCTAGAGCAACAGAAGTTTTGCAAAATAGTTTATGTTCAAATACAAAAGTACATGCTTGTTGTCAAAAAACGAATTTAGAAAACCCCAAAAATGCCAAATATAATTGTTTTGTCTATGTTTAAATTTCAAGTGTTTTTAGAAAATAGGATTCCAAAAAAAAAAAAAAAATCACATATGGAAAATACAACAACCCCACCTTATCAACCGATCGACGACCTCACAAACCAATTGGCTACCTCAACTACAAACTTAACAACCTTAACAATCGACCAGTGACTGCATTGAGCGACCCACTGGCGACCTCAACGACCTGTTGATGACCTCGCCGATCGACCCACTAGTGACCCACTGACCGAAAGACAACCTCACCGACCAACTGACTTAACAACGACTTTGATTGAGCGGAGGCCTCACTGATAGTTGTAACGCCGCTCGATCAAAGTCGCTATGTAATTTAATTCATTTTCATAGTTGCTATCAACGTGAGCGACCTCACATAGTTGTTGTCTTGTTTATATTATTTGTACACGACGTGATTTACTATTTTCATTTTTTTTTTTTGAAAGTATTTCTAATTAAGCTGCCACATGCCTTTTCGGATATTAAAAATGTAATTTAATTCATTTTCATTTTGCACAAGTTCTTCGAAAAACCATGATGTAAAACGTTACTAGACACCGCCTAAGATATCGCTCACAGTGTGAGTCCTAATTCTAGTACATATACCCCACCTTTTTGGGCCGTGTCAACCTTGGGCTAGCCGTTCTTCGAAGACCACACTCCAAGGACTTTTCTTTGATTCTTCACTTGGTATTATCAATTTCCAAGTCCAACAATTGGTATATAGAGCTGTCCACTTGTTAATCCAAAACCGAGCCCAGATTCTGGAAAGCAGAACAACAAAGGAGCTTTCTAATTTAAGCCAATCCATCTTCCTCTCCCTTTTTTATAGTCATAGTCAATCCCCTAAACTTTGATCTCTAAATCTTCATTTACCAAAACTGGGATCAAACCCCACCATGCCTCCTCATCCTCACCACCACCACCACCACCACCACCACCACCATCATGATCAACCACCGCCCCCAAAACCCAATCCGAAGCTCCTATCTTCAATCCTCAAAGCTCTCATAATGACCTTCATAACCTCAATCTTCTTCCTCTTCCTCGGCTTCGTCGCCTTCCTCCTCTTTCTCATCCTCTCCGCCGGCGCTCTCCACCGTCGCCGCACCCAGTTCGACCTCCCATCATCTGGGTTCTCCCCCAGACACTTCAAGACCCTCCCTCAGTTCCGCTTCCGAACCCAAAACCAAACGGCGTCGTCGTCCGACTGCGTCGTCTGCCTGGACGCGTTTCGGGAAGGCCAGTGGTGCCGGAAACTCCCTGCATGTGGTCACCTGTTCCATAGGAGGTGCCTCGACACGTGGCTCGTTAAGGTTTCGGTTTGTCCCATTTGCCGGACACCTGTTCAATTAGGGAACACTGCCTCCGCCGCCGGTGAAGAAGAAGAGGCAAAGCGCTTGTGGAATTTTAATAGGAACACTAATTCAAGGGTTTGGTAGGAAATAGGTAAACTTTTGTATCATACTTTGAATTTGGTCTTGTTTGTTTTGTTTGCTAATGTATATTAGATTGTTCTAAAGGTTTGTCATTGTATATATATATATATCTCATTTCGTGGCATTTTTTTTTTTTCTGGAATCAAATCTGTGGTGTATTCATTGACTTGGGTTTGGTTCAAAACACAGATATGAAAGGTTGGCCTTGTTTTGATTCAAAAGAAAACCAGCTTGTCTTAGTTGAAATCGCTTTGATTAATTAGGCTATGGAAGTCTGAACCAGGATGTCGTCACAAATCACAATAATGAGTTTTCTAGATTGGTTTTTAAGGTTGATTTTACACGATTGATCATCATGGGAGACAAACCCTTTATTCGATGCTGAAATCACTTATATTAGGTCCGTTACGTTCTTATTCGAAATTGAGGTAGATAGATATTCTTAATGCTTAAACCACCTCCTGCAAACTGTGTGAGGGAGATGCTGTGGATGGCTTTAGGAAAATTAGTTGGTGAGTCTCGTATTCCAACGTTTCTGACCTAAGCTTATCCAAGGGCGGTTGATGGGGACAGTCTTCTTTCATAGATTTATTCTACGACTACTGGAGGCATATTCCAAGGTATGAGTATGACTCGATATCCTTTTCTCTGTTTTCTCTTTTGTTTTTCTTTTCTTCCTCCTCTGTTTTTAAGAGAAGACAAATTTGACATTATTTCAAATATGCACGACTGCATTGCACCGGCAACTATTCTTATGAAAAATATTATGAAGAAACCATCAGCTGTATAGGATATAGCCAAAGACAGTGCCGTATAGGACATCTAGTAATCAGCAGTGTTTATGATTTAGATATGTTGAACTTTGAACTTACCATAGTCTCAGTTATTTAAAAAAGAAAAAGTAAAGAGATGAAAGTTGCCTGATTAACGATTTGAGTTGCCAGAAGTGTAATATGTGCAACTGCAACAATTTCTTCATCGGAGATTGCCACATACATTTGATTAGAGACGGAAAGTATCTGGGTTTTGGTCCTTTCAAATTCTTCAGGTTTTGTGCAGTGTTTTTTTTTTTTTTTTTTTCCCCTTTCTGATCTAGTAATAAATGGAAATGCAAAACTATTTTAGACTAGAGACTATGTTTGGTGTACATACAGCCTATTGCTGAGCATAATTAGCACTCGTTCTGTGACTGTTTCGGCCATGCCACAGTCTCACCACTCACCAGCGAGCCGAATCGTGCGCTTGCTAAAGATGTCCTTTTAGATGGGATCAGATCTCCATTCGGTCTCCATTCAATCCCTTTTGATGCACGGTAGTTCCACATCGAAAATATGGAGAAGCTCCGATCCTCAGCTCCCTATATAAGTCTAAACCTTAATAATTACGGCAAGCAACTACTGTACATTTAGTGTTATTCTGTCAATAATAATACTCAACTAATTTAGACATCAGAGAAGCGAAGACCGGACACCTCGGTCTCCCTCTTGAAGCTCGTGTTATACAGAACAGGAGAACAGCTAACATCTTCCAGACCCACTGTCCGCTGAACGTCTTCCGGACCCGTTGTCCGCCGAATATCTTCTAGGCTTCTCTATAGACCCCCTAGATCTAGGCAGAAACACTTGGCAAACAACAAAAATAAAGCTGCCATTACAAGTATACTCTCTGGTGCTTGACTTAACCAAACTACACCCTGATCTGCTTCAAATCTTACACTAGCTAGGCGATGTGCCGCATAGTTACATGTTCTAGGAGTGTAGACTAAAGTTACACCTTCTAGTTTCTTCCAAGCTTGATGAATATCATCTATAAGACCTCCATTCGCTAGTAGTTGATAACAGAGCCTTGAACTTCTTGAATTGCCTCCATACGACACTTTCTATGGTGACATCTTTGACTTGAAGCGAGTATAGCAGATCAAAGCCCTCCCTTATTGCAAGCAGTTCATATTGTTTTGGAGAAGTCGTGCACTGGACAGGTCTAGCGTATGCTGCAACAAACTGACCATCATACTTTCGAAGCACACCTCCAATTCCTCCATGGTTCTGGTTAGGTAAGAATGTAGCGTCGACATTGAGTTTAAGCCGCCCATGATCAGCTAGCTTCCATTGCTGCCGGTTCTGCTTCTTGCAGGGTGCAGGTCTAGACTCGTCCAGCCATGTGAAGCTACTCAATACAACATCTTGCGCTCTTTGTTGAGTACCTAACCAGAGGGCATTATTCCTATTCTTCCAGAGGGCCCATATGATCATCAAAAGCTTAGCAAAAATTTCAGGTTGGAGACTCGGCTCTTTCAAGCATCCACTCTTTGAATGGAATAGAGGGCAGCAAAGTGTCACTTAGATTAAAAGGTAGTGCTGCAATAATTTTGGGTCGCAATTGGACACTTACAGAATAGATGGGAAGTGTCTTCCATTCGATGAGCATACAACAGACTATTCACATCTCCATTGTATCCCTTGATGAGCAATCTCTCTCTTGTGGGCAGTAGGTTATTGCAAGCCTCCATACACATTTTTGTACCTTCCCTAGAACTCTAGCTTTTCAAAGTTTTTTCCATAAGTCCATATAAGTCTCCATTGGCGGTTGAGGTGAGCACTTGTTGAAGTATGCCGATTTAACATAATAGAATCCCCGTTTCTCCAAATTCCAAATAAGTCTTTTTGATCAAATAGGAAAATATATTAATGAGAGCAACTAGCCCAGATTAATACAAACAGGCCCATGAAGGGGAAACCCACAAAGGGGTACAAACATAACGTAACACCTACTCCCACAAAGGGGAACAAACTTAGTAAAACACATTACATAAAATGATGGGCCCAAAACATGAGACCCAGCAAACAGTAGCCTAAACAGGGAGCCCAGCCCAAATCAGTGAACACCGATCACAAATTCATCGCCATCTCCATAAGGAACAGCGTCGCCGTCGAGGGGTGTTGTAGTGGTTCCGCCACCGTTTTCTCTCCTATGCTCGCTACCATGAAGCTGCGAACCTTCGGTCCGGCACCCAGGGTGGAATCTTGAGGGATTTCCCCACTCCTTTGTCTTTGAAAAAGACGGGGTCGTTCTAGCGTCCAAATCACCGTAATCATATCTTGGGGACGGATCCGGTCTCGGGGACGTTTTTCTAGCGGCATCGAAGGGGTGGAGCTTGCTGCAATTAGCAGAGGAGAGAAGGGTTTTTGGATTGAGGTGAGATGGGTTGAGGAAAAAATAGAAGAGAAAGGATGGGAGGAGGACAGAGAGGAGAACTTTGGCAACAGACGACATGGGTATGGAGATGAATCTGTGGATGGGATGGGAAAAATTAACAAGCCGCAACGCAAAGACAATGGGCACTGGGACTAAAAGCCCGACAGAGAGCGCGCTCCCCCGTCCCTCAAACCGGAGATCTGGACCCGGATGGATCTAGCTCCCAGCAAGAGAGAAGGGGGAGAAGAGGTTTCAGATCTACTTTCTCTCTCTAGTTTCTAGAGAGAAGGCAGAGCAGGAGTAAAGGTTTTTTTTGGTCCCCGTCAGTTCTTCTTCATTCCAAATAAGTCTATCTGTACTTGTGTGCCGGCTAAGTGGAATACATAAAATTCTAGTAGCAATATCATCAGGCTAGAGAGCATGAACAGTAGAAGGTATCCATTCTCTCGTATGTTCATTTAGTCAAATCAGCTACCTTTTCAAAAGTAAAATTTGGAGGTCTCTGGACTCTAAACTGTTGAGCTATAGGAATCCATTTGTCTGACCATAAGTTGACTTATTTTCCATCTCCAATCTTCCATTGAACACCAGCTTTAAGAACAGGCCTTCCATTGATAATACTTCTCTAGGAGAATGAAGGTGAGTCACCACGTTCCGCCTCCCACAAGGAGCCAGAGGGAAAATAACAAGCCTTGTATAATTTAGCGATTAATAAGTCGGGATTAGTGATAATTCTCTAACCCTGCTTAGCAAGCATAGCCAAATTGTAAGCATAAATATTTTTAAAACTCATACCACCCTCCTGTTTTGTGAGGCACATTCTTTCCCAACTTCTCCAATGTATTTTTTTTTCTCATCAGTATCACCCCAAAAGAAGGAAGCACACAGTTCATGGATGTTATCATATAAACTCTTTGGCAACAAATAACAGTCCATTGCATATAAAGACATGAGAAAAATATACAAATAGTACCCGAACTTAGGCCCATTCTAAACCGTGATGGACACTAGAGCTTACCAAATGTCACCACCACCATAACCATTGATTCATCTCCTCAATTTTTCGAACCCAGAAAAATACTTGCCTGCTCCCAAATTCCCACACTTTAATTCATCACCACGGGAACCTGCACCTCAAAACCACCAAAGCCAAACTCATATACTTCTAGAGACCCAAATGACCAATCTGAACCTTCCCAAACCCCCAAATCCCTACCCTCCCTAACCCCTCACCATAATTTGAAAGACGACGCCTTTTTCGGCTCTAGACCATCACAGTTCCAGTGATCACCTTTCTTCCCGTTCTACAGTACGAGCCCCGCCCATTACCTTAAGAAGTCACCTTGCTTCCACAGCCAGTCGGTTTTTTTTGCTGCCGTCTTCGGCGAAGCCCGAATTTGAAGTAGACGAAGATAGAGGCGACAAGGGGAGGAAGAAACAATCTGCAACTCTGCTTCGGTAGAGGAGATAGATCAGGTTGGGTAACGAAATGACCCAATTACTCTTTATGGTTTGCCACATGGCCTGACACTTAACGCTATTATGGACGGGGTGTACGATTATTGGGTTGGGCTTCAAACTTCGGGTACCAAAGTTGTAGTTTTGCATAGTCAGATACTAATGTTTAGAATGGGGCTAAGTTCAGGTACTGTTTGTGTATTTTTCTCTAATGCATTGTTTGTGCGCAGCTTTTATTAAAATTTCCTTACCTGCACAATTGAGTATTTTAGCTTTCCAATTGATCAGCTTCTTGGTTAGCTTTTCTTTGATGTAGTCAAAGATAGCCGTCTTTGATTTTCCAACTCTCATAGGTAAGCCAAGGTATCGGATGCAACTTTACAATAAATTAGTTTCAATATTTACATTTCACATCATGGAGATAAAGCATTGCTACTTTGGTTTTTATTTTTTATTTTTGAAAACTCTAAATTCTAAATTCTAAAACAAAATCCTTAAATGATTTTACACCCTTAACTATCAATCATTTTGGTTTTCTTTTTCTAATGATTTTTTAACTGAAGGATTCATAATATTAATATGACCCTGAATTTGGTTAGAATAGTACAAAGACGACTACTCCATGATGACAATATGAGCACCTATTAGTCTATGCTAAAAACAAAAACACTTTGCCTTATAGGCAATCTATTCTACTTGACTCCACACGCCGAGCAAGCAATTGTGGTATGATGAAACCAAACACTTATAAAAGGCTCCTAGAAGAGCTTTCGCTAGCAAAAATAAAATAGAAAAGGCAAGAACCATAATACTAGAACAAAAAAAAACACACAGAGGGCATAGATCGGGCCGAAACTTACTAAAATTCACTAGAAAAAGGGCGAGACTTGTTGGAAAACTAAAAAACAAAAAACAGCAATCCAATGTAGGATTGGCCCAGCCCAGGTCTAGTCTCTACTCCCTCTGCACATCAGTCGCAAGCACAGTGCAGGCACGACCCCGCCGCCACCAATCCAGGAACATCAACGTCGATACACCACATCAGCCACTTGTGAGTCTCAAACACTGGATATACTAAGCAAACCAGATTTGAGTCATCCTGTACACTCAGAACCACCTGATGCTGACGCCGCCACCTGGAATCGATATGGACCGATATCCAAACCCATCCCAATTCGCCATAGACCGTCCCATGAACTTGTACCCACGACCTCCAATGCCTCATGATGGTTTCACACTGGAAACTCAACACTGATCATCTCTGCCATTCCTCCAAGCACAACACTCCCAAAGAGCCATAATCTGAACGCTATAAACAATCACCCATCCAGCAGCATACTTGCACAACATTTTCAAGGTTAGAGACCACACTAACGTTGGCGCACTGTGGGACGAGAAAAACCTCGCAAAATCGAAATTCGATCTAGGACACTTGCGGCGCGTTCTTGACTATAAGGAAGAAGACGGCTAAATTGTGTTCAATAATCAAATTCATAGAGAATAAACTAGTTCATTCTAAAATAATAATAATAATAATTTAAAAAAAAAAAAAAAAAAAAACCCTTAACAAAACAAAGAAAAAACCAAGATTGGCTTCTGCCTCTTTCACTGCGACTCCGGCTATCACTTCAACCGTGATGGTGCTCTCTGTCCGTGCATCCCAACCTCTAAACGAGGGATGATCCTATTTGGGCGCTGCTTCACTGCGTGTCTGCTGTCATCTCACTGCTTGTCAGCGACGCAATTTGAACCGCCACCAGTGAACAGCGTAGTCTGTAGGCCACGACCCGACTAGGTTTCTGCAATTTAGAAGTCTGCTTGGCTTTGCTCGACCGGTTACAGCTTCCGTCTAAGCATATCATTTTTTCTCGTTTTATTCCCAGAATTTTCGTCCAACTGGCCATGTTTGAATCCAAAAACCTTGAGGAACTCAATAATATTTTAGAAACACAAGATGCTTTGGTGAATATCATTTGACAAAGGAACCCCAATTTCATATTTTTATCAGATTGTGTTTGGGATTTGAGTATTGTAAATGTTAGCTTTGTTCACAGGACTCCCGGGGGTTGGCTTTTCTCTGGCGTCAAGGAATTCCAGTGCAAATTCGAAATTATTTCAACAACCATATAGATGTGAAAATTGGTGCAAAGGGCTCCCCAAAGGAATTTCATTTCACTGGTATACACGGCTTTGCATCCACTGCAAATCGTATTCGAACCTAGGATCTCCTATGCACCTTGGCTTTTCAATCTACTCTGCCTTGGTTGGTTGCAGAAGACTTTAATGAAATTCTTAGCAATGCTGAAAAGTCCGGTGGTCCTCTGAGATCGTACGTACCTATGGCGCGATTCAGGCAGGCTCTTGCTTATTGTGTCCTTGTTGATATGAAGTTTGTTGGTTCTAGATTTACTTGGGCTAATAGATTTGCAAAAGAAAGATTAGATTGTGCTTGTCACATGGTGGAATGGAGAGATAAGTTTCCACACTCTCAGGTTGTTACCCTTCCTCTTAGCTTGTCTAACCACAACCCTCTCCTTGTAGAGGTTAACTCGACAGCAGCTCTTAATCATAGAGCCCCAAAACGTTTCCTGTTTGAGGAGATGTGGTCTCAGCATAAAGATTGCCCAAATTTAATACAACGAGGTTGGATGATACCTTCTACGGGTGATCCAATGTTATAAGTTGGGAGGAAAATTCAAAACACAGAAAAGTTATTAATGAAATGGCATGTTGGAGTCTTTCAGCAGCGGCATACAGAGATGAGAGTGTTCCAAAACAAACTTGAGCAGCTTATGAGTAAGCCTTATGATCCAGAGCAGTTTGAAGAGCAAAAAGCATTACAATTCCGGCTCATTGAGCTATTGTCTTGAAATGAGACGTACTGGAGGCAGCGCTCTAGGGTGCAATGGTTAAAAGAAGGTGATAGGAATACAACATTTTTTCATAGGAAGGCCTGCAACCAAAAGTGCAGGAACTCTATCAAGGGGCTCTTTGATTTTGCAGGTACTTGGCACACTTCTCCTTCTAACATAATTGTTGTTCTTACTACTCACTATGAGCACATCTTCAAATCTGAGGGCTATGATCCTGTTGCTTCTAATCTAATTTTGGAAGTTGTTTAACCTCAGATTACTTCACAGATGAATGCAGAATTAGTTGCTTTTTACACGGATGATGAAATTAAAGTAGCTCTTTTTCAAATGGATCCCTCTAAGTCTCTGGGCCTTGATTGTATGTCACCTTATTTTTTCAGAAATATTGGTCTACTGTACATGTTGATGTTTGCTTGGCTGTGAGAGAACTATGCTTGAAACCGACCAATTACCACATGAGTCTAACTTTACTCATTTAGTCTCATTCCCAAAGTGAAGGAACAAAAGACAGCTTCTGATCTCTGCCTTATTTTCCTGTGCAATGTGGTGTATAAGATTGCATCTAAAGTGTTAGCTAACAAGCTAAAAGCGATATTACCTCATATTATCTCCCCATTACAAGGTGCTTATGTGCCAGGAAGACTTTGATAACTTTTTGGTGGCTACAGAGATTACTCATTTTATGAAGAAGCTACGTACTCAAGCTGAAGGTTTCTTCTCCCTCAAGCTAGACATAAGTAAGGCTTATGATCGTCTTGAATGGACTTCTCTAGAAGCTATTTTGGTAAGGCTAGGCTTCTGTTCAAAATGGGTGGAGGTATTTTGTCTTCATTGAAATCTGTAAGTTACTCTCTCACTATTAATGGTGAACCTATTGGTTTCATTACTCCAATTAGGGGAATCCGGCAAGGAGACCCTTTATCCCATATTTGCTTATACTATGCGCAGAAGGATGTACTTTCATCTTTTATCACTGCTCCAGTTGCTCAGGGTACCCTCAAGGGAATGTTCATAAATCATTCAGCTCCCATTATTCATCATATGTTATTTGCAGATGATAGCCTTATGTTTGGTGAAGCTTCGGAGCATGAGTGCTTGAGTGTCAAGACTATTAATTCTGGATATCTATGGAAGAGCTTCTGGTTAGAAAATAAACCTTCAAAAGAGTAGTGTTGTGTTCAGTTCTAATGTTAGCATGGATTCTAACTTTTTTTGGCTAGTATTCTCCGGGTTCAAGGAGTTTCTGATCATGGTTAGTATCTTGGCTTACCGCTTCATGTGGGGAGATCGAAGACGGCTGTTTTTGCTTATTTAAAAGAAAGATTAACAAAGAAGCTTGTCAATTGGAGATCTAAAACCCTTAGTATTGCAGGGAAGGAAACTTTGATCAACGTAATGGCTCAATCAGTGCCTTAATATGTGATGAATTGCTACTTGCTTCCTAAGTCTCTTTGTGATGATCTTCAGCAATTGTGTGCACAAATATTTTTGGGGCAGTACAGATGATCAAAAGAAAATTCATTGGCGCTCTTGGGAGTGAATGTGCTTGTCGAAACAGGAGGGTGGTATGGGTTTCAAGAGCTTACATGCACATAACTTTGCCATGCTTTCTAAGCAAGGTTGGCATTTGATGTCAAATCCAGCCTCATCAGTGAGTCGTTTATTCAAATCAATCTACTTTTCATATGGGAGTTTCTTGACTGCTAATATGGGAGATAGACCATCCTATGCATAGAGGAGCATCATCGAGACTAAGCCTATTATCAAAGCTGGTCTTCTTTGGAACGTTGGAGATGGCAGTCACATTAGTGTTTGGGAAAATGAGTGGATTCCCTCAATCTCTTCTCACTCTTTATCTAAACTGGCTATTATTTTTGATAAAGTTGTAGACCTTTTTTATATTGGCTCACACTCTTGGAATGAGGCGGCATTGCATGCTTGTTTTCCCCTTGAAGTTGTGACACAGGTTCTGTGCATCCCTCGAAGTCATAGAAGAATATAAGATACCATCACATGGAAGCCAGCAAGAAAGGTTTCTTTTCAGTAAAGTCTGCTTATAAAGTTGCTAGAGATTTTACTTTGAGTCATATTATGTCTTCTTCTTCTGGAGGCAACCCATATGCCCCATTGTGGAAAGCTAAAGTTCCATGTAAGGTTGCAATTTTTGGTTGGAGAGCTTCTCACAATCTGTTGCCAACTCGTACTTGTTTATCTTTGAAAGTTTATATGGGTGACCTTCATTGTTTACACTGTCCGTTTCCTTTGGAAGATTTGGGCCATACTTTATGTTAATGCCCTATAGCTCGTAATATTTGGGGTGCTCATCCTTTCAATCTTGTTCTTGATATCTCGTCTTATTTGAATTCAAAGACTGGCTACTTGAGAGAGCTACTTCCTTGTCTTCTGGATTGTTTGATAAAATGTTGGTTACTTTATAGAGCTTATGGAAGAACTGGAATGATAAGTTGTGGAAAGACAAACACAGAGATGGTATGAAGAGTATTTACAAGCCAACGTTTCTTCTGGCTTAGGATCATCTACACCACAGAGGCCTATAGCCAAATCTTGGTGTCCTCCTAGGCCTGAGACTATGAACTTGAATATTGATGGGTCTTATCTCCCCAATGTTACTTATGGTGGTGTAAAAGGTGTTCTTCGCAATGATCAAGCTGCTTTCTTGACTGCCTTCTCTATTAGAAAATCCTTTGTGACTTCTCCCCTTCATGTCAGATTGCTAGCCATAAAACAAGGGATGCTCATGCTTCTGGCTTTGGGAGTGAACAGTACAATAATAGAGACTGATTGTTTGGTTAATGTTCATGCTATTTCATCCCCATCTGAAGATCTATCAGGTTTGAGTAATTTATAGTAGACATCAAAGATATACTGCAAACTTGGCAAGCTAATAAGGTAGCTCATGAGTTAGCAAACATCAGTTTTGATTCTGATATCCAATATGAATGGTTCAATCATGATCCGGATTTCTTTTCGGATGCCCTCTTGTACGATCTCAATCTTGTTTGATGAATAAAGTCTCTCTTGTTTCGTCAGGAAAAAAAAAAGCTATAAATATTAAATGACAAGAAGATATTTATTGTCAAATTAATTTTTCTTTTTCTTGGAATGCTATTTATTTAGTACAAAAACTTAATCATGGGTTATAGTTTATTATTACTTTAGTAAGTTGTTAGATTTTTAGGAAGGATGTGAGCATTCACAATAGTTACGGAGGAGTGACCAAAACTCAACTCTGGCATTAGTGTAATCATGATGCCGGTTTCAATGTTAGCTGGTAGATGGAAGATTCATTACCGTTTATAATTTTGAGAGGCTGGCGTGGGATTTAAATGAGGCCTTATAAAAAATTCTTTAGATAAAAGTTCCATGATAAATTTTTTATTTTATCTTATCTAATCCTATGATCAAACGAGGAAATTTTACAAATTTGTAGCTACTTTGGAGGGGCTTGATCACTTATATAAAAGAGAACAAAATTCTGTCACAAAAGAAAACAAAAATAAAAATATACAGAAAAAAACAAACAAGTTAGAAAAAAAGCAGGTTGATTTGCAGACTACACAGGGGAAAGGTCTGAGGCAGGCATATGTTTTCATGGTAGGGAAGCACTGCTAGGGAGTACAAGGTCAGATCCTTCCTTGGGATGTTTTGCAATGCTTGGAGAGTGAATGGCTCACTGCAACTAGAGGAGGCTGAATGGCAGAGAATCCTTTTCACGCTATCTGATGCCGCTGATCGTGATCGGATTGGAAAGGAGCCCCGTGGGGCTACAATCATGCGTTGATAGCCTTAGCCTACTACGACGGCGTCGCTGATATTGAGACTGTCCCGTTCACCTAGTCATCGTATTGGATCATGCTTCAAGGCATTCCACTGGTCTTCCGTTCTGAAAAGGTGATGACAATGATTTGATAAGCTCTTGGGGACTTCTAAGAGATTGACAAACTTGGAAAACAGGATGGAAGGCTTCGGATTAGGGTTGAGATCCTGTTCAATCGTCCTCTGTCATTCAAGCAGTGGCATTGGGTAGAACACAAAGTTGAATTCCTCTGCAAATTCAGGTATGATAAGTTGTTTGGTTGATGTGCTACTTGTGATTTTTCACTCATGTAGGACCCCCATGTTCAGGTTCGGCATTGGATGAAGATGATACCGAGGCAGAGCGCACTATTCTGGGCTCTCAGACGGTGGATGCACCACCTGCTATGGCACTGCAACTAGCAGGTGCCTCAGTGACTACACCTGGCACGATAAGGAGCAGCAGGGTTAATGCAGGTACTAGGGCTAGGGTTTCGGTTAATGCCAAACACCTAGTCTTTCGTACCTCTGTTCCCCTCTGTTCCAAACCAAATGCCGGAGTGTGTGCTTCATAATCCGGCAACATTGTTGCAGCGACCAAGCCGTCAGGTAACTATTCGTGAGCTGTCAGAGCTAGTGATGATTCCTGAGAGACTAACAGGTAAGCATCCAGGTATGGAGAAGGAGGGTGTCTCTATTTCTCCTAGAAACTGAAGCTAAGCCTCGCAGTGGGGAAAAGAAATCGAATTTGGAACCGAAGAACTTGGGGCTAGTGCCGGTGTTGCAAAATGAGGACAATAATAGTCAGTTGAAAATGAAGCGAGGCAGGCCTACTGGTAGCAAGAACAAGCTACCGTATGGTGAAAAAAACAATGCAGCGAAGGTTGATGATGGTACTGAGAAGAAAAGGGCAGCCAAGAGACAGCTATTGCCATAGCTAAACAAGGCTGATACTGCTTCAAGCTCTAACTCGAAAGGGAAGGAGCTGGTTATTTACTAGTTTTCTTTCTAGTCTTCTCTAAGCCTGTGTGAGTCTGGTTTAAACTTCTATATGTCTTCTATGACGTTTCTAGTCTCTTGTTTGTACCACAATTGCGTGCTTGACAGGTAAAGGCTAGTTGAATGATTTCTTTCAGTAGAAAGTGAAGTTTTGATCATTCTTGTATAGGCTTACTAAATAGTGAGTGTCTTAGAGATTTTAATAGTTTGCTTTAGCTTAGCTAGTCTGTTGCTTTGGCTTTCTTATGTAAGTTTTGTAGACTGACTTTTGGCTGTTGATCGAATGAATTTCAACTTCTATTTCGTAAAATAAAAATAAAATTAAAAATAAAAAAACAAAAAGGAAAAATTTTGTAACAAAAAAAAGAGAATAAATAGAAAGAAAGATTCACCTAGAGAAATGAAATAAGTCTTTAATCACAATAATATTAAATACAAATCTGAAAAGGAACCAGCAGTGGTCGATACTGATCCCGTGATCCCTATAAACTTAAAAGTGCATTTGCCAACTGTGCTACATCACATTACATTTTATCAAGGTTTTCATTGGTATATATCTGATGTCCATAACATATTAAAACTTTACGAGTTGGGAGACCTCCCGAAATCGGAGACCTGGTGCAGTTGCAACACCTGCATCGCCTCAGGGCCGGCTTTAACACTAACATATTATGAGTTGGGAGACCTCCCGAAATCGGAGACCTGGTGCAGTTGCAACACTTGCATCGCCTCAGGGCCGGCTTTAACACTAACATATTATGAGTTGGGAGACCTCCCGAAATCGGAGACCTGGTGCAGTTGCACCACCTGCATCGCCTCAGGGCCGGCTTTAACACTAACATATTATGAGTTGGGAGACCTCCCGAAATCGGAGACCTGGTGCAGTTGCACCACCTGCATCGCCTCAGGGCCGGCTTTAACACTAACATATTATAAATGGACATTTCGATTAGACCCATAAATGAACAAGATTTGGTGTGAACACATGAACTAGAGCTAGCTTTTCGCAGGGCCTTGATACTTCCATCCATTTGTACACCAAGATATTCTGCTTTAAGTGTTTCTAAGGTGAAAATAGTTAGTGGAGAGATTTCGCCTATTTTTAATAAATTTTGAGGTCTTCTGCTCAAAAATAAATTATTTCCTGAACCATTTTTTAGTTCCAGGTACAAACATTTAAAATTCTTGCTTGCTGGGTCTTCCTTCTGCTGTGAATTTGTGGTCCTTGTGGACTGGTTCCATCAACTGTGCTTGAATTTGGAAGAAATTTCTAGGAAATTGAGCCGAGTCACAAAATGATTATTGACTTGGGGCCTTGGGCCGTGATTGGCTTTCCTTGCTCAAGACGTAACAATCTAATGACTTTTCTATGTGGATATAAATGTAGGAAATAATAGAATAGACCTAGTATTTTTGACAAATTAGAATGGACCTACGTACTCTTGAGAAGGAAGGAAAACATAATATAAATACGCTACACTTATGTACCCCTTTGCAATGCAAGAAAGATTTAGAAGCTCTGAAGAGTATCAATCCCTCTTTCCTTTGATGAAGTTTAACATGCTTTTGGATTTTCTGGGACTCCTAAGGGAATCCCACAAGCTTTTCTTCCGAAATGGGAAGGCCATGTCCTCCATCACCCTTCTCATAATACTTGTTACTTCTTTCCTGTTGGTGATTTATATCTACTCCCTCAAACCAATAATTACTGATTTTACAATCAAGGCAAGCTTCCTGGCAGCTACAAGTCCCACTGGCGCTGAATTCGCTGATCTTCTAACTGCTGAGAAGTACGACTTCAGATTACTTCTTGGAGTAGAATGGATTTTCATTTTGGGGTTCTCTTTTACCTCACTGTTTTTTGCAACAGCCTCAATCTTAGCATCAGCAGTATCATACTGTGGAAAAGACTTGTCCGTCAAGGAACTTCTACCAAGGGCACTGAGGTCACTGAAAAGACCATTTGTTACATGGTTTTACATAACACTTCTTGATCTAGGCTACTTTTCATTTCTCTTTGCATTTGTTCTTCCTTTAGTGCTGATTTTGAATCTTAAGCTCACCATATCTGCTTTCACTATAGTCGCATGTATTCTAGCTGTGGTTATCCGAACTTATCTAGCTGTTGTGTGGAACTTAGCACTAGTTGTTTCGATACTAGAAGAAAAATGTGGCATTGAGGCACTTGGGAAAGCTGGACAGCTTATTAAGGGATCCAAGCTACGAGGGTTTTTTCTGAATCTTGTTATAGCCACTGCCTCCTTGGTGTTGTTTGTTTTGTATAAGACTGTCGCTAAAGCTATGCCAGTAAAAGAGCTAGCACAGATAATTCCATTGCTCCTGTTAAATTGTATCGGCTGCCTCATAACCATGGTTTCGCGAATGGCCTACACAGTCCTGTACTATGAGTCCAAGGCGACTCATGGAGAAGAGCTTGAACTGCAAGGAAGCTTGGAATATGCTAAGGTTTCCTCTGCTACCCCTCTTATCAATGCAGATGCAGTTTGATGAAGAATGTCACTCTTTTGTATCGAGTGTATGTTTTTGCTTGTGTTGTAAGTTTGTAACCACACATCTGCACTTCTTGCTATGTAGTCTTTATTATAAATAAGGTTGTTAATGGGTTTTACGATACTGAAAACCAAAAACTAAGGAGTAGGATTGATCTCTTGATTATGCACTACATCTGTTCTTATACCTTAAACAGTTATCCATACAATGGATATAGAAATAAATCACCTTGGCAGTGTTTGATACTAATAATTGGCAAGTTAAGAAACAGTTGAAACCTTCAAATGCTAGAGGTTTGACAAAGTACTCTGTTCCTTTTTCCCTAGAATTCTCTTTCGACTATTATTTCCTCTCTTATTCCTATGCTGCAACTGTCATTTTCACAGTAACCATCATGAATCGTGCGCTCTGCGTTCAATGGACTAACTAATATTGTCTTATTTTCTTGGCATAGAATTAATCAACAGGAGGTTTGGAGTTGAGTGTCATATATTCATATAAATAAGAAATACTTGAAAGAGACCTTTCAACAAATGGACAATTGTTTAACATTATCAACACACCCCTGTTGCCGGCAATATCAAACTACACATTTTATAGAGTCATCTTTATAAATCAAAGTCTTTTTGGATTCTAAGGTACTGGCATGGAATCTTGAACACATGGTTCAACATTCACTTTGGTAATAGATATGTGACTCGAATTATGGACACATCAATGGAGTGCACTGGATATAGAAGGCTTGGAAGTTGTCAGGTTTATAATTACCTACTAAATATGTCAATGGGCAATTTTCATCCAAAAATGAGATCTCCGGGTTGACTCTGTGTATTGTTTATTTTTATTCACATAATCAGGAGAAACTTTTGATTTTTAAGTACACTTCTTTTTAGTTTTTCCCACAAATGCACATTGTTTATCTCACCACCCCCTTGTTTTCGCCTCCATATTCCTTGTTTTTGTCACCATTTTCATGTATTTCATGTTTGTAGTTCCCTATATAAAGGGTTAAAACCATGCTGCTTTATATCAGATTGAAACAATTCAGTCTTTCTACTTCCTTCCTGTCATTGTGTACTTGAGAGTGTAAGTCTCTAAACTTAACACCACAATGCTGATGGACTCAAATACTAAACCTCTGAAGAATAGCAGTCCTCCTTCCCCACTGAAGTTTTATGAGCTTTTGGGTTTCGTGGGAATTCTAAGGGAAGCTCCGAAACTTTTCTTGAGAAATGGGAAACTCATGTCCTCTATCGCCATACTCATGATTTGTCTTAGTTCTGTCCTCTTGTTGATGAATATCATCTCAATCAAACCATCAATCACTGACTTCATCTTCAAGGCAAGCTTTCTAACCCTGACAGACAAGAATAGCCCTGAATTTGCCGACCTTATAACTTCTTTGAAAATTGACCTCCGATTAGTTGTGGGACTAGAGGGGATTTTCATTTTAGCATTCTCCTTTACCTCGCTATTTTTTGCAACCTCATCAATCTTAGCATCAGGGGTAACATACTGTGGTAAAAACTTATCTGTCAGGGAACTCCTATCAAGGGTAGTGAAATTGTTGAAAAGACCGTTTGTCACTTGGTTTTACCTAATGCTGCTTCATCTAGGCTATTGTCTATTTCTTACAGCATTTCTGGTTCCTTTGGTTGTGCTTTTCAGTCCTAAGTTCACACTTTCCGGTTTCTCTATAATCGTATTAATTGTAGCTGTACTTTTCCAAGCTTATCTTACTGTTGTTTGGAACTTAGCACTCATTGTTTCGGTACTTGAGGAAAAATGGGGCATTGAGGCACTAGGGAAGGCAGAACAGCTTATCAAAGGATCTAAGCTACGAGGGCTTTTCATGAATATTCTTTTTGGAGCATTCTCTGTTGCTGTGGTCTATGGTTTAAAGAAAATTGGCAATATAGCATTTTCAGGAAGTCAAATAGTAATTCCATTGCTCCTCTTAAACTCCATGTCCTTGATCAGGATGTTTTCACTAATGGCATATACAGTCCTTTACTATGAGTGCAAGGAGACTCATGGAGAAGAGCTTGAAATGCAAGGAGGCGTTGAATATACTAAAGTTACGGCGGTCACCCCACTTCTCAGTTCAGATGAAGAATGTTGAAGCACCAAGGCAGCCCTAGCTATGTAGAAATTAATCTTAGATATTCTGTATCTGGTATTTGGTCTTGACAGTGTTATAGGTACAATGACAGCAATAAATCAGCTTGATGGAATTGGCATTTTGCGTTTTTTTTATTTGATTGGTGAAAGCAATTGAACCCTTCAAACAAGTTCCTTCTCTTTTCAAATACAGAGCTTCTTTTAATGAGTAGCTGAGAAACAAGGAATATATACATGGGAATGAAATCAAATTTCGTCTAGAGGATCAAATTCAGACTATTTAAAGATGATTACATTAAAAAAAAATGTCACTGTAAAAGTTCCCAATGCCCTAAGTTTATACAAACACTATATGCAAAAGAAAGGGTTACTATATTAGTAAACTCAGTCTTCAAATGTCCTCATTCTGCTTTGTTGCAGATACGCTAAAGTTACTGCGGCTACCCCGATTATAGTTGCAGATACATTTCATTATAGAATATCACTTTCTTAATTTACATTAATTGTTTGCTTGTGTTGTAGGTAGTAGCCACATATCTGCAAGACTGCAACTTTATAGAAACACTGAGACAGTAGAAAACACTAAATTTCATATCAGCATTATGGCTACATACAAGAAAATTTTAAGGGTACGGGTGAATTACTATATATATATATATATATATATATATATAGAGGAAGGATCTGAAGCGGATGTCCGCACTTTCGCTAAAGTGCGGACGTCGACGCAGCAGGCGGTTCCAGGCGACGACGGCGGCGCAGGGATGGCCGGAGGGAGGACGGAGGCTTCCCAGACCTCTTCTGGGCGGCGTTCGAGGTCGGAGGAGGTCGGGCTTGCCGGTTTCTGGGCAGTCACACCTGCAGTTGCAGGTTCTGTGCAGCACCGCAGAACCGTCGCTGGCGACTCCACCGGACCGCAGACCCCTCCGCACGACCCTCGGCGTCCCTCCGGCAAGCCACGCCGCGCCGTCGCCGCTCGATCGAGGCCGGAGGAGCGACGTCCGCACTTTTTCTGGGTTGCGGACGTCTTCTTCAGAACATTTTCGTATATATATATATATATATATATATATATATATATATATATATATATATATATATATATATATTTTGGATGATCTGCTATATGTAGTAAAGTGAAGCGTTCTTTGCAGGTTTCAAGCAGTCTATATTCAAGTACTTTGTAATGACTGACAATGTACTACTATGGTTGATATTTTCCACGGGGAGTGAAATCTACACTCCTCGTTTTACAATCCACACTGCCTCTTTTTCTCTGTGATTGAAATTCTTATAAAAAGACAAAATTAAGTTACTAAGGACAAAAATTTAAGTTACTAGAAAAAGAAACATGGAGTGTGGATTGTGGATTGTAAAATGGGGACTGTGAATTTCACTCCCCTATTTATATCGGTATAAGAAATATACATGAAAAAGGCCTCGGAAAAGTCTGAGGAGGACAGAACATCCTAGCTGGCTAGCTCCATCTTATCTGAAGAATGAAATCTCCAGGTCGACTATGTGCATTCTTCATTTTATATGCATATAATAATCAGGTCAGAATCAACTTCATCGTTATCATCATTTTTTAGTAATTCACATTGTCGACTATGTACGTTGTTTTTCTCTTCATACCGTTGTTTTAATCTCTGAATTACTTGTTTTGATCCCCATTTTTATTTCATGTTTGTAGTCCCTCATATAAAGTGGTCAAACCATGCTGTTTTGCATCAAGTTGATGAGAAAAACTCCTATATTTCTATATATCTTGCTTCCTATCATTGTGTCGTTGAGAGTTTGAAAAGCTATTAGTGAGTGTTGTTCTAAACTTAACACTACACTGATGATGGACATAAACATTAAGGCTCTGAAAACTATCAATCCTTCTTCCCCACCGAAGTCCTATAAGCTTTTTGGTTTTGTGGAAGTTCTAATTTTCCCACAAAACCGAAATGGGAAGCTCATGTCCACCCTCCTATTCATAATTTTCCTTAGTTCTATCCTCTTTGTAATACCCCGAAAAATCCAAATTAAATTCCATGGATTTTAGAAATGATTTCACGATAGTAGGAGCGAGTACGAAGCTTGGAGAAGTTGTGGAATTAGTTCGAACGATTTTATTTTCGAAAACGAACGTTTTTAGGGGGTCAACAAAGTTGACTTTTTATACGTCCAAAATTGGGAAAACTTCCTTCATGAAAGTTGTAGAGCTCGTCGATACGAGTTCGTGGACATGTGGAACGCATTATTCGGAGTTCGTATGATTAAGTTATGAATTTTCGAAAATTGGGAATTTTCTATAAATAGGAAATTTTCTGATTTTATTTTCATTTAAGGACGAAAAAAGTTCTTTTTGCGGAAAAGCCCCCAGCTCTCTCCGTTCTCTCTCCTCTGTTTCTCGTCAGACCCGGCGGGTCGTGTTCGACCCGACCCGGCTGGTTCTCTCCCCTCCGGCCTCCTCCGGCCCCGGACCCGGACTCCCCCGTGATCGCCGCTCCACGCCCAGCCGTCCCCTCCCATCGCTTCGTCGAGCCGCTGCCCCCAGACCTGGATCGAAGATGCTCAGCCAAACGGATTCGGACCCGACCGGATCTCCTACTTCCGGCGACTACCCGGCAGATTTCTTCGACTTTTTGGGTTGTCCTCCTTCCCCTGATCATCCCCATATAAGCCTTGCATGACGATTTTGAGTGTAGACCGCTAGATCAAGGTTTGACTTTTTGGACGCCTCTGATTCAATCTAGGATCTGATCGTGCGGCCGAGATTAATCCAACTTCAACGCTTGATCTAGGACGATCTAGACCTTGTCTCAGAAAAAGTCAGGTATTAAAGTGGTTCAATTCTGTATTTTGAAGAAGTTTGTAGTTGACAACTTTAGCATCTGAGGTGGTTGGCCGGCGTTGACCGCCGCGTTGACCGCCGTCTGACCTCCGCATGTGGCGGCGCGTCGGACCATATTTTGAGTTTATATTATCTGTACGATGATCTATGCATCCATACGAGCGTTTTGGTATATTACAAGGTTATGTTAGAAAAAGTTGGTAAATAGTGAATTTACGTTTTGACGTTACTATTTAACGTTTTTACGTTTATCTTCGGTTTACGATCTGCGAAGATCAGACCATCGGTTTTACTTCAAATTTTAATATGTTGATCGTATGACTGTCCCGGTGACTTTGTGTGGTCATGGGCGAAGATCCGACCGTTGGATCTTCGTATAAATGCAAAACAGTTATTAGGGAGGCGATTCGTGAGAATCCGTCCGTCGGATTTTTGTATAAATTTGTGAAGATGTTAGTAAGGACGATTCAGGAAGATCGGACCGTTGGATCTTCGTGATGATTTTTGGAGGGTGATCCTAAAGGCGATCCGTGAGGATCCGACCGTTGGATCATCATTTAATTTCGATCCGACCGTTGGATTGTCGTTTGAGTATGTTTTTGAGTTATTGGCTAAAATAAGGTCATGTGTGATTAGGTGATTGACGGTCTCCCTTGGGTGAAAGATTTCGGTGTGTATTGTGTTGAATTGAAGACGCAGCGGGAATATCGAGGTGAGTAAACCTCACGTGGTTCATATTACGAACCCAATACAATTAATTGTTTTATTTTGTTGCAATCATATGAACTATAGTTGGTATTAATGGGCATTCCTGTGTGAATGTCTATCTATATATATATATTATTTATGTGAAATAATATGTATTGTTGAAATTGTGAGATATTATGTACTGTTATGGTTGTGTTGAGTTTATTGTTGAAAAGCAACAATATTGTGAGAGGTATTAAATTTATTGTTGAGAAACAATAAATTGTTGATTTGTTGAGATATATTGATCTGTGGAGATCAATAGGTCACGGGGGTGACCATGGCATCTATTAGTGAACCACGCCCTTGTACCGGGTAGGTGGAAACTAATAGCATTAAATCGTGAACCACGCCCTCGCGCCGGGTAGGTGGAAACGATCAGTTAGAGCTCTAGTCTGTCTGCCAAATGTTGAGTGACCTTATGAGGGTAACGGGGAGTGACTCATAAGTGTATAATATTTATATATATATATATATTTATATATATATGAGAGTGAGAAAGTGAAGTGGTTTTGTGGTGATCATTGTAATTGTGATGTTTCTACATTTCTATACTTGAGTTAAAGGAAATGTATTTTATTAAATCAACAGTTCTTCTTGTTTACTCATACTGGCTGTAAAAAGCTTACCGGGTTTTGTGTTGTTGCAACTCCCGGTACACTATTCAAATTGTGTAGCGGGTAATCCTACAGGACAGGAGAACCAGGACGGTGATCGTGCGGTTAGAGCAATTGTTAGAGTTTTACAGCAATTGTACGTTGTGAGGTGTGTTATGCTCATTTGAGCTTTACAATATTGCTTGTGAGAGTGAATTGTAATAATGAACTCGAAGTTTCGAGATTTGGATTTTGTAATTGTAATTATTCATGTTTCGGATTTGAATTTACTATTCAAAATTCGGGGCGTGACAGTTTGGTATCAGAGCGTAAGGTGCATATTTGGTGATGTGTCAATACCTTCCGAGTGATGGCCCGTCTGCAGCGGATCCCCATCGTGTGCTCTTCGGTATTGGCTAAGTCATTGGGTATGCGTGAGTGTTGGGAGTTGTTTAGGCCGCTAGGTCGTTTTAGGAACGTGAATACCTTCCCTATAGTATTGACTTGGTTAATATGAATTTGTATTTGACTTATACTGTGTTTTAAGTGTTATACAAGTATTAGCCAAGCATACTATACTCCTTAGGTGATGGATATTCGAAGGGGTTGTACTTAGAACCTTACAGTTGTCTTGTAGGTTCGTATGGGAATAAGTTCAGTAGCCGCGAGTTACAATCCTTGAGGAATAGGAACCTCTTGATTCAACTCTGTTAAGTCAACGAGGATTGTTTTATGGAAATGAGGTTCTTTTGATTGTTGAAGTGTTTGGTTGAAGGCATGATGTGGATCTATGCACGTACCTAGGTTGGATACGAGTATAAATTGATAGAGATTTTTCCTTCTTAAGTTGGATATACAAATGTTTTTGGATGGGATGTACGTATCAAGGATTAAATATCTTGTTTTGTAATGAGATGTCCTTGTGGAGTTGGTTAGTAGGGTTGAGGTTAGGGAAGAAATTATTGCGGTTACTTCTTCCTTGTGCTTGTAAGTTGTTAAGCAGGGTTTAAGGTGCGAGACAAGAATTTTATTTTGTGCTCGATGGTTAGAGATGAGAGACCATTGTTTTGGGTTGCCGTTGAGTACTATAATTCCTTCAGAATTAAGATTGTCGGTAGAATTGGAATTAGTAGTAGTTTTGGTGATTCGGAATTTGAATTGAGTTCGCGAGATGTGTTTTATATACGTGGTTGATGTTGCTTGCATCATTTTGGAACGATACGTTACGATTCACAAGGAAAACTGAATTTGAAATTTATTCATTTGAACACCATGGGTTGATGACCTGACCGTGACTTGTGAATATAGTTTTGTTCAAGTGAATGAAATTAAATTTTGAGGCCTATGTATGGTGCAGGAAGAAGCATGGAGGACATGTTAGAGTCAGGCAAGGGTTTGCCTTTGGTGATTGATTTTAGGTGATATAGTTAAACGCAATTTCAGATATTGATTTTAGTGACTTTGTTAGGTATCCATAGTGGTTCAAGTGAATTACTATGTGATATGGAGTTTGATTCGATTTCTGAATCGCTAAATGCTAGGGATTGAATTGTGGTGAGTTTTTGTTGAAGCAATTGATAGATGGAATTATCGAGATTCTATAAGAGTTGTAAGAGTAACTCTAAAGACGTGGGTTTTTCCTAGCTAACTCAGGATGTGTTTAGCTTTATAAATCCCTAATCCTATCGATGAAATTGTTTGTGTTTGGTTTGACTCAGAGGATACTAGCTAGACCTCGATGCGACTTATTTGATTGTTGGATTCTTTTTGAGTGATTGTTTTTATTGCATCATTATGAAAGAAGTGTGCAGTAGAGTTGTTTATGGTTTTGAAAATAGTATTGGGTGACCAAGGTTCGATCCTTGGTGTTGTTGTTGGTTAAACAAAAAGAAAAGAAAACATGCACACCATCTTATTGATTTTATATTACAAAAAAAAAAAAAAAAAAAAAAAAAAAAAAAAAAAACGAGGACTATGCTATACTAAGCCTAGTCAGCAGCTCCGGATGGATTTAGGCTGAGCTCAAGAGAAACGTTTGAGCCACTGTGGTAACCGCCTGAGCCACCAGAATAGTAACCAAAAGCGCTACCTTCCTCGGAAGTAGCCTTCAGGTTACCAAAGACGTCCTCGCCGTGCACGGGGAACAGAGGAAGAGTTTGAACCTCCTGGTGATCTCCTCCTCGTTGTTGCAGGGATGTTTGTCCTCCTGTTGTGCCAAAAGAGTTGTACTGGTATTAGTGTTGAAGTGTGAGGAAGAATATGAAACAAAATTTAAATCAAGAAATCCTTCATTACCAGTAGAATAGGTGGAACCAAAGTTGAGATCAATGGATCTACCATCATCAGTAGAACTAGTGGACCCAAAATTGATGTCAATGGATCCACCAGCTGGCCCAAAATTGATGTCGATGGATCCACCAGCACCAGTAGAACCAGTGGACCCAAAATTGAGATCAATGGATCCACCAGTACCAAGAGAACTAGTTTCCATGGGCACTGGAGCAGCCTGTTTACACCTATTCATCTGCTTCTCTCGAGCCCTGACGTTCTGGAACCAAAAGTAAATGTTCTTACCCTCAACATGTCCATACTGGTTCAGCTGGAGGCAGATCTCGTGAATGTGCTCTGTAGTTGGGCACTTAAATCCCTTGACGTAGTAAAGATCCTTGAGGATTCTTATTTGTTCTGGAGTAGGAATCCACCTGGTACGGCTTCGCCAGAAATCCATGTTGGTACTACTTCCAGCTGCTTGGGTGTTTCCTCCCTCCTCTGTTGGTTGCTGTTGTTGTGGTTCCATTTGTTGCGGGGTTTGGAGCTCCATTAGTTGCAGAGATCGTGGCTCTTGGGTCATGGAGTGAGAGGATGTGAAAATCGAGGAATACATGGTTTAGTGTTTGAGGGAGATTTTGTTAGAAGGATTGGAGTTGTTGAACTGGTGATTGGAGATCTGAGATTCTCAGAGGAAAGATGAGATCGAATCTTCAAATGGAAGAAAAGATCTGAGAAAGAAGGATTGAAGATTTGGAGGAAAAGATTGAAGATCTGAGAGTGAAAAACTGGGGATTTGAGAAGAGAAAGGCTGAAGAGTTGAGAGAGAAAGGCTTGAGCTCGGAAGAAAATTTCTTTTCCTTTGGAGTGAACAATCGCGTCTCCAGAATGCACCTATTTATAGAACAAGGTGAGCAGATCTCCACCGTTGGATGAACGATCTCAGAATTTGAATCCACGCGTTGGATTAAAGTCGCCCCGAAACCCGGAAAAGCTGTTGGCGCGTGGAGAGCGTGTAAGGGGACCGAGGGAATCTCGAGGCGCTGTGGCAGACAGCTGTAGCCGAAAGCAGATTTGACTGCCGTAAATCACGGAAGGGATAAGCCGTGACACAAGTGGGCCGTACTTGGGCCTGTCTCGGATCAAGGCATCACTGTAGCTGTGGGTGGAGGCCTGATGGGCCGAGTTTCAGAAACAGTTTTGGACATGATGGGCCGAGTTTCTGAAACAGTTTTGGATGAGTTGGGCCGGATTTCTGTAACAGTTTTGGATACGTTGGGCTGGGTTTCTGCAACAGTCTTGGATGTTTTGGGCCGAATTGTTGAAACAGTTGGTTTAAATAAAAGGATTGGTATGGATAATAACGTGAGCAGCCGTGCTCGAGTGGTTGAGTGTAAAGTTCGTGTACAAGAGGTCTGAGGTTCGAACCTCGCCTTTCGTTTATTTTTATTATGTTCGTTTATGACATAATAAGTATAAAATTTGTACACATTATATTAAGCACAGCTTGTGCTCCAGTGGCTGGGGACAAAAGTTTTGTGCAGCAGGTTGAGGTTTCGAACCTTGCCTTCCCCGTTATTTTATTTATGTCGCTTATGACATAATAAATATAACACGTGGGCATATATTAATGAAGGCAGCTTTTGCTTCAGTGGTTGGGAGCAAAACCTTCGTGTTCGAGGTCGGGAGTTCGAACCTTACCTCTTACAAATATTTTTGGATCTCGTATATGCTTGATATACGGACGTATATACGGTATGTACGGTATACATACGTATATACGGTCTGTATGGTATGCATACGTATATACGGTATACCTATGGTATGTACAATTTCATACCGTAGCCGAGCTAAAAAGTTGTGGGCCAAATAGTAAGCCCAAATGGTAGGCCCAAATGGTAGACCCAAATGGTAAGCCCAATTGTTCGGCCCGATTAGTAGGCCCAAATGTTAAACCCAAATTGGTTTGGGCCGGTTCGAAATGTGGATGGTCCGATTTCTTCAGGCTCAATTGGCCAGCCCTAGTGCTTAGCCCAGGGATTGAGCAAGCCCAAGTCATCATCATTGGGTGACATAATTTATTGGCGTGCTTTTTGGGATGATTTGTTTTGAGTGATGCATCTCTATGGTTGTGTAGAATAGTGCATGCTTAAGTTTTACTATAGAGATTTACCGTGATGCTAATGGAGTAGCGAAACGCTTTGTGGGAGTGTTTACTGTGCTTGTATGCCAGTACAGAGTGATGATCTATGTGAAGATCTATGTGATGATCTATGTGAAGATCTATGTAAGGATCTATGAGATGATCCATGTGATGATTTTGTGTAATTGATATGGAGTGATGTTGAGCAGTTGTGTTGTGCGTTCACGTTTGTGATGAAAGGATTTAGTGGCCATAGGAATGTATTTTTATACAAAGGATTGTGGCTTTGTAGATTACTACAGATTTGGAAAAGATGGAGATTTTATGATTAGGTCAACCTTAATCGAGAGGAATTGACTTACGCTCAAATTTCGGGACGAAATTTCTTTAAGGAGGGTAGATTGTAATACCCCGAAAAATCCAAATTAAATTCCATGGATTTTAGAAATGATTTCACGATAGTAGGAGCGAGTACGAAGCTTGGAGAAGTTGTGGAATTAGTTCGAACGATTTTATTTTCGAAAACGAACGTTTTTAGGGGGTCAACAAAGTTGACTTTTTATACGTCCAAAATTGGGAAAACTTCCTTCATGAAAGTTGTAGAGCTCGTCGATACGAGTTCGTGGACATGTGGAACGCATTATTCGGAGTTCGTATGATTAAGTTATGAATTTTCGAAAATTGGGAATTTTCTATAAATAGGAAATTTTCTGATTTTATTTTCATTTAAGGACGAAAAAAGTTCTTTTTGCGGAAAAGCCCCCAGCTCTCTCCGTTCTCTCTCCTCTGTTTCTCGTCAGACCCGGCGGGTCGTGTTCGACCCGACCCGGCTGGTTCTCTCCCCTCCGGCCTCCTCCGGCCCCGGACCCGGACTCCCCCGTGATCGCCGCTCCACGCCCAGCCGTCCCCTCCCATCGCTTCGTCGAGCCGCTGCCCCCAGACCTGGATCGAAGATGCTCAGCCAAACGGATTCGGACCCGACCGGATCTCCTACTTCCGGCGACTACCCGGCAGATTTCTTCGACTTTTTGGGTTGTCCTCCTTCCCCTGATCATCCCCATATAAGCCTTGCATGACGATTTTGAGTGTAGACCGCTAGATCAAGGTTTGACTTTTTGGACGCCTCTGATTCAATCTAGGATCTGATCGTGCGGCCGAGATTAATCCAACTTCAACGCTTGATCTAGGACGATCTAGACCTTGTCTCAGAAAAAGTCAGGTATTAAAGTGGTTCAATTCTGTATTTTGAAGAAGTTTGTAGTTGACAACTTTAGCATCTGAGGTGGTTGGCCGGCGTTGACCGCCGCGTTGACCGCCGTCTGACCTCCGCATGTGGCGGCGCGTCGGACCATATTTTGAGTTTATATTATCTGTACGATGATCTATGCATCCATACGAGCGTTTTGGTATATTACAAGGTTATGTTAGAAAAAGTTGGTAAATAGTGAATTTACGTTTTGACGTTACTATTTAACGTTTTTACGTTTATCTTCGGTTTACGATCTGCGAAGATCAGACCATCGGTTTTACTTCAAATTTTAATATGTTGATCGTATGACTGTCCCGGTGACTTTGTGTGGTCATGGGCGAAGATCCGACCGTTGGATCTTCGTATAAATGCAAAACAGTTATTAGGGAGGCGATTCGTGAGAATCCGTCCGTCGGATTTTTGTATAAATTTGTGAAGATGTTAGTAAGGACGATTCAGGAAGATCGGACCGTTGGATCTTCGTGATGATTTTTGGAGGGTGATCCTAAAGGCGATCCGTGAGGATCCGACCGTTGGATCATCATTTAATTTCGATCCGACCGTTGGATTGTCGTTTGAGTATGTTTTTGAGTTATTGGCTAAAATAAGGTCATGTGTGATTAGGTGATTGACGGTCTCCCTTGGGTGAAAGATTTCGGTGTGTATTGTGTTGAATTGAAGACGCAGCGGGAATATCGAGGTGAGTAAACCTCACGTGGTTCATATTACGAACCCAATACAATTAATTGTTTTATTTTGTTGCAATCATATGAACTATAGTTGGTATTAATGGGCATTCCTGTGTGAATGTCTATCTATATATATATATTATTTATGTGAAATAATATGTATTGTTGAAATTGTGAGATATTATGTACTGTTATGGTTGTGTTGAGTTTATTGTTGAAAAGCAACAATATTGTGAGAGGTATTAAATTTATTGTTGAGAAACAATAAATTGTTGATTTGTTGAGATATATTGATCTGTGGAGATCAATAGGTCACGGGGGTGACCATGGCATCTATTAGTGAACCACGCCCTTGTACCGGGTAGGTGGAAACTAATAGCATTAAATCGTGAACCACGCCCTCGCGCCGGGTAGGTGGAAACGATCAGTTAGAGCTCTAGTCTGTCTGCCAAATGTTGAGTGACCTTATGAGGGTAACGGGGAGTGACTCATAAGTGTATAATATTTATATATATATATATATTTATATATATATGAGAGTGAGAAAGTGAAGTGGTTTTGTGGTGATCATTGTAATTGTGATGTTTCTACATTTCTATACTTGAGTTAAAGGAAATGTATTTTATTAAATCAACAGTTCTTCTTGTTTACTCATACTGGCTGTAAAAAGCTTACCGGGTTTTGTGTTGTTGCAACTCCCGGTACACTATTCAAATTGTGTAGCGGGTAATCCTACAGGACAGGAGAACCAGGACGGTGATCGTGCGGTTAGAGCAATTGTTAGAGTTTTACAGCAATTGTACGTTGTGAGGTGTGTTATGCTCATTTGAGCTTTACAATATTGCTTGTGAGAGTGAATTGTAATAATGAACTCGAAGTTTCGAGATTTGGATTTTGTAATTGTAATTATTCATGTTTCGGATTTGAATTTACTATTCAAAATTCGGGGCGTGACACTCTTTGTGAGGAATATCTTCTCAACAAAACCATCAACTATAGAGTTCACCAATCTCGTAACCACTTTAAAACATGTTCTCCTATTAGTTGCTGAACTAGAGGGGATTTTCATTCTAGCATTATATATTACCTCGCTGTTGTTATTCTTTGCACTAGCATCAATCTTAGCATCAGGAGTAACTTATGGTGGTAAAGACTTGTTTGTCAAGGAAGTTCCATCAAGGGTAGTGAAATTATTGAAAAGACCATTTGTCACTTGGTTTTACATAATGCTGCTTCATCTAGGCTACTGTCTGCTTCTTATAGCATTTCTGGTTCCTTATGTTCAGTTTTTAAAACCCAAGTTCATACTGTCTGATTGCGCTATACTCGTACTAATTGAAGCTGCACTTTTCCAAACTTATCCTGCTGTTGTTTGGAACTTAGCACTCATTGTTCTGAAAATCGAGGAAAAATGGGACATGGAGGGCTAGGGAAAGCCGGACAGCTAATCAAAAGATCTAAGCTACGTGTGTTTTTCCTGAATATTCTTTTCAGAGCGTTCTCTGTTGCTGTGGTCTATGATTTGAACAATAATGCCATTGCTTGCTTTAAACTCCATGTCCTTGATGAGGATGTTGTCGCTAATGGTGTATTCAAATCAATACTATGAGTGCAAGGAGACTCATGGAGAAGAGCTTGAACTGCAAGGAAGTATGCATTGAATATAGTAAAGTTACCCAATAAAGCATGATGAATTTAGATTTTAATTTCCAGAACTGCAAAGATTGAGCCTAAGTTGATGAGAATATGAGATAAGTTTGCTTCTGGTTAAGGGTAACATATCATTGGAACACCACGGAGAGAAAATCTATGTTCTGAACTTCTGATATTGATCAAACACTAATCTATGTTCTGATATTGATTACAGGTACTCATACCTGGTCATACCATGCCATATCTGTTGTTTGGGGATGAAACAGTTTTAGTTACATTGGTTCATTTATACAAATAAATCAGCTTTGTGGAAGTTTTTCTTTCATTTGCCAAGTAAAAAGCAATTGAAACCTTCAAACAAGTGCCATCTCTGTTCAAATAAAGGGTTCTTTGAGAGAATCTGAGAAACATGGAATGTGTTTGTATAGGAATCATGTAAAACCATAATTACATGCTCACAACATATGCACAACAATCATAAAAGGATTAAGGCTTACCTTCTGCAATTACTATCATGGATTCCATCTTATGCAACTGCTTAACTCAATCACTGAATGTAGTCTTCTGTTACTTACCAACTTGCTTCTCAATGGACAGAACTTATGCAATAGTCGTGGTAGTAATCAGGGACCAATTCGTCTGTATATATATGAGACTTAAACTTCAAGAAGCTTCCCATTAAAGCATTCCTTGTCGGTTTAGGTTTCACTGTTAGATTCCTAATGTATCACAACTTGTAGCCTTTCTTGTAGACTAAGCAATGGATTACTATCCTTAATGAATTGATACACTACTTCATTAAGTCACTAGTATTGATTCACTGTTTGTATCCATGTTAAAGTAGGATTGATATTAAGCTAATCATCAATTACTTTATGATGATATGTGTTATGTCCATATTTGATCTTACAATCTCCCCCTTGGACTCACACATATCATGCTCGATGATTTGCACCAGAGAACATCAAAACCCACTTAACTTACTGAAGTGCGCGCCAGATAACAAACTTAAATCGAAAATCCATTCCAACATGGTCAGATCACAGTTACTTATGCAGAGCAAGAAACAGTATACATATTAACAAAAATGCAGAGTTTCAAAACCACTAACACAAGCTTCTGCAATCCACATATGTTCAACCAGAAGTGATACAATATATGTTAATGTGTATCAACAAGTAAACATATATTAGGTCCTACGTTATGTTTCTAAAACCAGAAACTCAAGCAAATTCACTGAACACTGATGGCTTAAAAATATTGCTTGAACCTTAACATCATGCTTCACATGATTTAAGCCATCTGATAGCAAGTATAACTTTAAACACATAATCGATAATTTTCAGAACATTCAACAAAAACTGCAGCAATAACCAAAATCTGAAAATACCTCAAAATTTATTAATAATAAAATCTGTCATTACAAATAAGTTGTGATAAATAAAGTCAAAAGATCACAACTAAAAATACAAGAACTCAAAAACCTTAGAATTTTAAATTGCTCCAACTGGATTAACTCTCTACTGAACCTAAGCATCTAGATTAGCTAAAACTCCAATGCTGGCTGTATGCTTCTGGAATGCTGCTACTGACAAGGCCTTGGTGAAAGGGTCTGCTAGCTGTGAATTCGTGTCAATGCTCAAAACAGCTATCTCACCATGCTTAACCCTTTCTCTAACACTGTAATACTTTCAATCAATATGCTTAGAATTATTTGATCTTTTACTGTTCTTGCTAAAGAAAACTGCTGCTTCATTATTGCAATAAATCACAAGTGTGTCTGCCACAATGTGACTTAACACTTTGGTCTGCATCAAGAAATTCCTGATCCAAAGTCCTTCACACACAGTTTCATATACTGCAATAAATTCAGCTTGCATGGTGGAGGTTGAAACTAGAGTTTGCTTCATGGTTTTCCAAGCAACTGCACCTCCTGCTAGCATGTACACATATCCACAAGTTGACTTCTTGGAGTCTGGATAGTTCCCTGCGAAATCAGAATCTGAAAATCCAACGAGTTTCAGATCCTCCACTTGCCTATAAACTAGCATGTAATTCTTTGTTTTCTGCAGGTACCTCAACACTTTCTTCCCAGCTACCCAATGCTCATGGCCTGGATTAGATTGAAATCTTGATAAAATCCCTACTGTAAAAGACAAGTCTGGCCTAGTGCAGACTTGTGCATACATGAGACTTCCTACAAGTCTAGCATAAGGCTTTGACTCCATATTTTCTTTCTCAACATCACTTTTGGACATGGGGACTTCTCCAGCTGCACACTTCTCCATACCAAATCTCTTCAAAACTTTGGTAATATAATTCTGTTGAGACAAACCAAGTAGTCTCCGTGTTCTATCTCTTTTAATCTCAATACCTAGTACATAGAATGCTTCTCCTAAGTCTTTCATGTCAAAATTCTTTGACAGAAAGCTCTTGGTGTCTTTAAGCAGTTTAATGTTACTGCTAGCCAAAAGTATATCATCGACATAGAGTACTAGGAAAATAAAATTGTTCCCAACTGTCTTCAAGTAAACACACTCATCAACAAGATTTTCTGTAAATCCAAAAGTAGAAATCACAGAATCAAATTTCTTGTACCACTGTCTAGAAGCTTGTTTAAGGCCATAAATTGATTTTCTTAACCTGCATACTAAGTTTTCACTTCCAGCTTGCACAAAACCTTCTGGTTGCTTCATATAAATCACTTCATCTAGTTCACCATTCAAGAAGGCTGTCTTAACATCCATCTGGTGCAGCTCCATATCAAAATGAGCAACTAAAGCCATGATTATCCTAAACGAGTCTTTTGTAGAAACTGGAGAAAAAGTCTCAGTAAAATCAATGCCCTCCTTCTGTGTAAAACCCTTGGCAACTAATCTTGCTTTATGTCTCTCTACATTGCCATTTGCATCTCTTTTGGTTTTGAAAACCCATTTACAACCTATAGGTTTCTGATTAGGGTCAGGTTCAACTAATTCCCAAACCGCATTTTGACTCATGGAATTGATGAGATTCATTACTTTCAATGGCCTGGTTAAAAGTAGTTGGATCATTGTCCTCTGCACAGTCCATTTCAATTTCTGCTTCTTGCAGATAAACAATGTAGTCACTCTCTTCCCCCCCCCCCCCATAAGTTGGTTTTCTTGCTCTCTGTGATCTTCTAGGCTGAGGATTGTCAGTTACCTGGTCAGTTACTTGACCAGTGACAGTTACTTGGTCAGTTACATGACCAGTGACAAGTACTTGACCAGTTACTTGGTCAGTGACATGACTAGTTACAGGTACTTGACCAGTTACATGGTCTACATGTACTCGATCAGTGACTTGGTCAGATACTTGACCAGTTACATGGTCAGTGACTTGTCTAGTGACAGTTACTTGGTCAGTGACATGGTTAGTTGCTTGACTAGTTATAGGTACTTGATCAGTTACTTGGTCAGTTACTCGACTAATGACTTGATCAGTTACTTCTTGTTCTAAAGGCAATGCTACACTTATATTCTCATCCGACACAATTTCCTCAAAATCTGAGGATAAATCCTCAAGGTTTGTATTGTGAACTTTTTCACTTAGAAACTTTACTTGATGTGTTTCAAAAATTCTAGGTGAATGATGAGCATAATATAATTTATAGCCTTTAGATTTATCTGGATAACCTATAAAATAGCAACTAACTGTCTTAGGATCAAGTTTATTCAAGCTTGGATTATAAATCCTAGCTTCTGCATGACATCCCCAAACATGGCAGTGATGAAGACTAGGTTTTCTGCCACACCAAAGCTCAAAAGCAGTCTTTTCTATAGCCTTACTAGGGGTCCTGTTGCAAATATAATTCGCAGTTTTTAAAGCCTCACCCCATAAAATTTTTGGCAAACCAGTTGTACACATCATGCATCTAACCATGTTCAAAAGGGTCCTATTCTTTCTCTCTGCAACACCATTCTGTTGTGGGTTATAGGGTGTTGTATATTGAGCTTTAATTCCATTGTCTTGCAAAAACAAGGCAAATGGACCCTTTTGCTGGCCGGATTCAGTGTACTTGCCATAGAACTCACCCCCTCTATCTGATCTCACTGTTTTGATTTTATTTTCTAGTTGATTTTCTACCTCAGACTTAAAGATTTTAAAGGCTTTCAATGCTTGTGCCTTTTCTGAAAGTAGATAAATATAACTGTATCTAGAAAAGTCATCAATGAATGTGATAAAATACACATTCCCACAGATAGTTTGATGCCTAAATGGTCCACATATATCAGTGTGTATGAGTTCTAATAAATTTTGGCTTCTATATGCAGTATTCTTTCTAGTATTAGTTATTTTTCCCTTAAAGCATTCAACACAGTCTGTTAGATCAGAAAAATCAAGTTCATTTAGGATGTTGTTTTTCACCAAAATTTTCAGTCTCTCTTTTGAAACATGGCCGAGTCTTCTATGCCATAAAAATGCAGACTTTTCATTTAGTTTGGTTCTTTTAACACCTGTTAAAGTGCTAGTACTGTTTGTGTTATTTTCAACAAGTAAAATTTCTTGTTGAGCCATTGAACAATTTAACTGTAAATAATCATTCATAATAACACCAGAACCAATTTGAACAGAATTTTTAGAAATAAGAATTCCATTACTATCCATAACAAGTCTACAACCAGATTTTACTAAAAGAGAAACTGAAACCAAATTCCTTCTCATGGAAGGTACATAAAAAACATTGTCCAGAACTAACAATTTTCCTAATCCTAAATCGAGCTTTAAGGTTCCAATAGCCTTGACTGCCACTCTCATGCCATTGCCTACACACAGGTTCACTTCATCACTTTTTGGGATTCTCCTCCTTATGAATCCCTGCAAAGAATTAGTAATATGAATAGGTGAGCCTGAATCTATCCACCAAGACTGTGGTTCAACATTTATAAGATTAATTTCTAAGGAAAAAACTGTATTAGAAAAAATCTTACCCTTTTTGGCTAACCAGTTCTTATAGCCAGTGCAGTCCTTTTTCATGTGTCCTACTCTTTTGCAAAAGTAGCACTTGAACCTGAATGGCCTGTTTTCCTTGGCCACTGCAGCTGTTGAACTCTTAGTTATGGCTTTGATAGGCTTGAGCTTATTCTGGGGCTTTTTCCTTTTAGGCTTCTCAATAAGGTTAATGGTCGTAGCAGGTTCATTTTCTTCCTTGATCCTAGATTCCTCATCCACACAGATGGATATAAGTTCATCTAGAGTCCAGTTTCCCTTTTGAGAGTTGTAACTGGTCCTAAGATGACTAAAACTGTTAGGCAAGGAATGTAGTGCATAATGCACTACCTGCTCATCCCTAACTCCCATCAAGAGCTCCCTGAGTCTGCCATTTATATTGATCATCTTCATAATATGTTCTCTAACTCCCCCTGAACCCATGTACTTCAAATCATGAAACTCCTTGGTCAGCCTAGCTGCTTCTGCTTTTTCACTTTCTTTAAACTTAGCACCTATGTGTTCCAGAAAATCTGATGCTAGCTCAGGCTCTTCTATACTTCCCCTGACAGTCTTAGACATAGATGTTCGGATGAGGTTCTTAGCCATTCTATTTGATCTATGCCACTTCTTGTAAAGGTCAGTATCTTTCTTGGTGCTCTTTTCATTTAGCTCTTCAGGCTTATCCTCAGTAAAACAATAGTCTATGTTCTCATGCATTCCCATATAGTTTTCCACAGAGTCTTGCCAAGCTTTATAGTTGGTTCCAGTTAACATCAAGACACTGTTCAAGTTCATGTAAGAGTTACCTAAGGAGCAAAAACAAAATTCATGTGAGTTCTCAATTTTGTAAAGAAAATTAATTTTAAGTTTTCTGTGTTTTATTTAGATTTAAGCAATCAAAACAAGAACATACACAAAACCTAAACATTCATACTTGCATTCATGTCAGTCCATAACAAAAACAATATTAAGCATCACTTTTGAGCAGAAACTTAATATCATGTAGTTCTTTATCAATATGCCATGCTTAATCAAAACATGTTATCCAAGGAAATTCATCCACATCTTTAGACAGAAGAAAAATTTCCAAGTATCCAAATATATTTCCATTAAGCATGCATACTGCTGTTTTGTATTCTAAAACCATACTTAACCACTTCTTTGGAAGATAAAACTGAAGCATAGTTTTAAAACACAAAACACAATTTCAGTTTTGTTACTCGATCAGGTACAGTTACTTGGTCAGTTACATGGTCAGTTACTTGACCAGTTACACGTACCTGATCAATGTTTTCTGCCAACATCAATGAAGGATGCTTTGTGCATCATAATCACTTATGCCAACAGAAAACCACAAAACATATGAGCTCTTTTACTTTACATTCTATCCAGATTCATCCTTGTAAGAAAATTAAGCTCTTGTATCTGCCAACTTTAACAACGTGTAAACAAAATCTGGGAGATTTTTGTTCTTCATACAATTTTGCACAATCATAGATACAATACCATATGAGCAATCAATTCATCATGCATATTCAAGCACAATCTAAATTGTTTCGATTCCAAGAAACCACAGAACAATCAAGAAATTGTAAATTTCATCCGGTCACCATCTACTCTAGCCTAACGCACGCCGGGAATGCTTCTAGGGTTCTTGAGCACAATCAAAACTTAATTATCATGCTATGAATCGGAAACAATTTTCACAGAAAAACCTGTTTTTGCTTTTTCCCCAATTTTCTGCTAAAAATCACAGCGGAAGCGTGAATTTTATAATTAACCAGATGCAGCTGTCGACTTAAGTAACTTACCTTGATCAGGTACCTGACCAGTTACATGACCAGTGACTTGGTCAGTAACCTGATCAGTTACTTGACCCGTAAAGCAAAAACCCTTAAAAAAAAAATTTATGTTTGTTTTGCAAAACCCTAAAACGATTTTTCATATTTGTGAGCCTATGCTTTGATACCAATTGTAAAACCATAATTACATGCTCACAACATATGCACAACAATCATAAAAGGATTAAGGCTTACCTTCTGCAATTACTGTCATGGATTCCATCTTATGCAACTGCTTAACTCAATCACTGAATGTAGTCTTCTGTTACTTACCAACTTGCTTCTCAATGGACAGAACTTATGCAATAGTCGTGGTAGTAATCAGGGACCAATTCATCTGTATATATATGAGACTTAAACCTCAAGAAGCTTCCCATTAAAGCATTCCTTGTCGGTTTAGGTTTCACTGTTAGATTCCTAATGTATCACAACTTGTAGCCTTTCTTGTAGACTAAGCAATGGATTACTATCCTTAATGAATTGATACACTACTTCATTAAGTCACTAGTATTGATTCACTGTTTGTATCCATGTTAAAGTAGGATTGATATTAAGCTAATCATCAATTACTTTATGATGATATGTGTTATGTCCATATTTGATCTTACAAATCAAATCAATTTTTCCCTAGAAGAAAAAATTCAGGTTAAAGAAGGATCAAAATAAAATATATCACAAATTTTCAAAACTCATATCTTCATCAAATTCCCTTATTATGCTTTGATTTCTTAAGAATGTTCTCTAACACAGAAAGACCATGTTTCTGCCTCATGCTATCTCTGTTCAAATACAGGGTTCTTTGAGAGAATCTGAGAAACATGGAATGTGTTTATATAGAATTATATAGAATCAAATCAATTTCTCCCTAGAAGAAAAAATTCAGGTTAAAGAAGGATCAAAATAAAATATCACAAATTTTCTAAACTCATATCTTCATCAAATGCCCTTATTATGCTTTGATTTCTTAAGAATGTTCTGTAACACAGAAAAACCATGTTTCTGCTTCATGTCACAATATTCCAAATAAAAAATCTCACTCAAACCATACATTTCGTAAATGATAAAATTCATTTCAGCAACTCAGATATGCCATCTGGTAGACAAACAGTTTGCATGAGTTTTCTGAAAAAAAAAAAAAAAAAAAAAAAAAACTAGCTGCATGATACTAAGACTTCAAATTATTTTCAGTAGTACTCCGTAATTTTCAAACAACTAAAACTATTTCAAGCCAACAACCATGAGACTTTGAAATACAGACCTAAACGATCTCCTATAAATGTAAATATGATGGATACTAGGATAGCCAGAGATTTCCTTAAACTAGCTGAAATAGTAGGAAATCCTTTTTATGAGCAAATACTAGTCTATGCAGATACTAGGAAATGACGAATATATAAAAGCCACTTAATGCTAGTCTAGTAGTCATTGCGATTGTTGTTGGACTTGGTTTCACCCTTGTTAAGTTACACAGACTCCTTGAGCTTCAATTGAGTCTGATGCTGAGCACCATACCCTTGCTCCAAGTCAACAAACTCATCATCTTCCTTAAGACTGAATGAGGAAGCGCCAGTGTGCTTTTCCGCAAACTCTCCTGCCTTGTAACTTTGAGTAAAATTGGTTGAACATCCACCATGTTGATCTGCTCGCATTTTGTTTTCGACCTCACTAGACACATTCGTTTGTGTCTTGCTCTGGGACACCACCACCGCAACCTCAGGCTGTTTCTGATCCATATTTTCTGATAGTGTGAGCTAGAGTTGTGCTTAAGATCGAGATGATTGTTTTGTGATATGGAGAGTCCTATTATTGCAGCTATTTATAAGGTCCTTCCTCACTGTTTTTGTTATAGGATAGTACTGATTCGTTCAACGTTCAAAACTGCACAAATAATGTGTGATCCTGACACTACAAAGATAATGTATGAACCAGAAAGCATAAATTTGACTAGAAGTACTTAATGGATGCAGCCGTGCAGGGTGAAATGGCTCCATATAGAAAAGAAAAGAAGACATTTTTTTTTTGAAAAGGCTTGGATAGGTAAGGAGGAGGTCCTTCCTATCCGCTTATATTAAGAAAAGGAAAAAGAGAGTACAAAGGAGGGGGATCAAACCAAAACCTCCCAAATAAATCAGTTAAAGCAAACATGGAACTAACGAAAACGAAAATTCGCAAGACCCAAGTGGTCCCTGTTACAATGTGCACGGATGAAGGATGGAGCAGAGTCCCATCAAACCAAACATGTAGAAGTAGCACCAAAATTCACTAATGCATCAGCAATTGATTACCTTCCCGAAATATATGAGATGATCCAAAATTCATTTGAGAAATGCGATACAAGAAATTGTGACGTTCAATGCGAAATGTCCATGGAACTAAATTAGGACTACGAAGAAAGTCAAGGATGAGAGAACAATCCACTTCCAACCAAATATGCGTCCATTCTCTAACCCAAGCTAGTTTAATGGCCTTGATGACCGCCATTACCTCCGCTGCAACTGAGCTAGGGATTTCAAGATTAGCAGAGAAAGCACCAAGTACATGACCTCTGTAGTCCCGAAAAACTGCACCATAACCCCCTACATTAGAACTATGCTTCCAAGCACCATCGGAGTTAATTTTAATCCATCCATAAGAAGATGGATGCCAATTAACCTCAATCATCCTAGGAGCACAGCGAGGCTTGCATTGAACACCAAACCGTTTCAATATCCGGAGATCCCTTATTGTGTTATGCATGTTGCCATGAGCAAGCCGACTAGCATATTGAATGTGCCCTGAGATCATTCGACAAATTGCATCCACTTAAAAAACCTAACCATCATATTTGGCTTTGTTTCTAGCATGCCAAATAAACCATAAAACAGTTGTAAAGCAAGCCAACCATAGCTTTCTTCAAATCTAAAGAAAAGAAGACATATATGTATTTGGATAACTCTCTTCAACTCTGAAATATATTTTCAGATTTCGTATTTTTTTCAGGGAATGGAGTTATTTGAAAAATGTTGAAATCTTTTCCAAAAAAAAAAATAATGTTGAAATTGTCAAAATTGAAAGACTAGAGACATCAAAAGGAAAAATAACCCAAACTAGTGCAGGTTTCTCCTAAAATATGAATATTCAAGGGTCTCTAGGAGTGAATTGATATAATCATATCCCCTATCATGTGTCAAATCAAGTTTTTGTTGTAGAGAATTGGAAAAATTGTATTGTACTGTATTCATCTCACCATGAGGTTTATATAGGGTTACATCATGTATACAAAAGGTAATACATAATAGCTATACTAATCAATCGCATACATTACGAGTATGTCAATCGCACATTACAAGTATGTCAATTGCATACATTAAGAGTATGTCAATCGCATACATTAAGCAATACCAATTGCATGAATAGTCATTATCATTAACAACACTCCCCCTTGGATATTCCATGTCAATAGTGTTGCCTCTGCTATGCGCTTCTAAGTTGCCTCGTCAAAAACTTTGCCAAGTAATAAAAACCCTGTGGGAAAAAAACAACTTTGGTCGAAGGAGAAAAAGAGCACAACACGCGTGAATGTGGAGTAGTCGACATCCTTCAACACTCCCCCTTGTGCCGCTCAAACTCGGTGATGACGCTTTGATCGTTGCCTCACTAAAAACCTTGCCAGGTAACAAAAACCCTGTGGGACAAAAATAACCCTGGTCGAAGGGAAAAAAGAGCACAACACGTCCTTCACTCTTCGAGATCGAACATGTAGTCATCATACCTCCCCCTGATGTCAAGGTCTCCCCCTGAGTTCTACAATTATGGGAGTTCAGATAACTTTCTTAATCTATGCTCTTCACATGTTTCTCGAAGGTGGATTTAGGTAACGACTTGGTAAGCAAGTCCGCTACATTATCCTCTGAACGAATTTGATTCACTTCAATATTTAGAAGTGTTTGTTGTTGCTGATTGTAAAAAAACTTAGGCGATATATGCTTGGTGTTGTCGCCCTTAATGAAACCTAACTTCATTTGCTCAATACAAGCTGCATTATCTTCATAAATGCATGTAGGTTCATCTGTGGTAGACTTCAAACCACAAGTTCCTCGAATGTGTCTAACTACAAACCTTAGCCATATGCATTCTCGCACGGCTTCATGTAGAGCGATAATCTCTGCATGATTTGAGGAAGTAGCAACAAGGGTCTGCTTTGTAGACCTCCAAGATATCGCAGTGCTTCCCATGGTAAAGACATAACCCTTTTGGGAGCGACCTTTGTGAGGGTTAGAGAGATACCCTGCATCAGCAAAACCCATCAAGACATCGTTCTCATTTTGATGGAGGGGAGGAGGAGCACGGAAGGTGGCGTTTTGCCTTGTGGAGTCCGATCCCACACTTCCGTTATTTCTTTTCTCTCTGTAGGGATAGAACAAGCCCATATCAATCATACCTCTCAAGTATCGAAAGATTGTCTTTATGCCAATCCAATGGCGGCGTGTTGGCGCAGAACTATGTCGAGCTAACAAGTTCACTGCGAATGAGATATCCGGTCTTATGCATTGAGCTAAGTACAATAATGCGCCTATTGCACTTAGATAGGGCACTTCAGCCTCTAATAAGTCTTCATCCTCATCCCTTGGACGAAACGGATCTTTTTAAGGCTCAAGACTACGACCGATCATGGGAGTACTCACATGCTTTGCTTTATCTTCATTAAAGCACCCTAATAATTTTTGAGTATATGTTGACTGATGGATCATAATCCCATCACTACGGTGCTCGAGTTCTAGTCCGAGACAAAACTGTGTTTTCCCAAGATCTTTCATCTCAAATTCGGATTTCAAGTACTTAGCAGTTTCCTTTAACTCATCTAGAGTTCCAATTAGGTTCATGTCACCGACATAAACTGCTACAATTGCAAATCCGGAACTTGTCCTTTTTATAAACATGCATGGGCATATTTCATTGTTCTCATATCCCTTCCCAATCAAGTAGTCACTTAGACGGTTATACCACATCTGTCCGGATTGTTTCAATCCATATAGTGAGCGTCTCAATCTTATTGGAAACGCGCTCCGTGGTTTATAGACACTTGAATTGAAGTCCATCTGGAACCTTCATATATATCTCTGAATCTAGATCCCCATAGAGATATGCTGTAACCACATCCATAAGCTGCATGTCAAGTTTTTCGGAAACTACCAAACTGACAAGGTAGTGGAACGTTATAACGTCCATTACGGGAGAATATGTCTCCTCGTAGTCGATTCCAGGGCGTTGTGAGAAACCTTGCGCCACAAGGCGGGCTTTGTATCTAACAACCTCATTTTTCTCATTACGCTTTCTAACAAAGACCCATTTATGGCCAACAGGCTTTATACTTGGGGGTGTCAGCGTTATAGGCCCAAATATCAGTCTCTTTGTTAGTGCATCCAATTCAACCTGGATCGCATCTTTCCATTTGGGCCAGTCTGCTCTTCGTTGACATTCTTTAACAGAGCGAGATTCGATATCATCGTGTTCTATAATTCCTTGAGCAATAGAATATGCAAACACATCATCATGGATAATAGAATCTCGATTCAACGTCTCATGTACACTAGTGTAATTCATGGAGATCTCCCTATTCCCTGGAATTGGTTCTAACATTGGAGCGTCCCCCAATGATGTCTCTTGGATATAACCATAATCCGTAATATCTTCATGAGACGGGTTATTTATGTTGATGATTAATGGATCTTTCTGTGCCAAACTCGCTTTCTTTCTCGGGCGAGAATCCATCGAACCTTTGGGCCTCCCACGTTTCCTTGCTGGGAGCCTGGCCTGAGCCACATTACCATCACTATTAGTAGTGGCGGCGCCATGCCCGATACCCCTAGGGGTGGCCCCATGTCCATGATTTTTAGGGACATCAATCCTTGCAGGCACGTTTGCAGCAGGTATATGTGATCTTGTCATTTTAGCGATATCAGAAAACGCATCAGGCATAGAGTCTGCTACGTTCTGAAGATCGAGAATTCTCCGCACTTCAATTTCGGACTGTGCGGTTCGGGGATCAAGATGAGACAAAGTGGGGACAGACCACGACAATTCCTGTCGTTCCTGTTGAACATTATTGTTCCTAGCTATCTCCCCCTAACGACGGGAAGACTGTCTCATCAAAGTGACAATCCACAAATCTAGCGGAATAGATCGCCTGTCAAGGGTTCTAAGTAGCGGATAATGGTTGGAGAGTCATATCCAACATAAATGCCTAATCGTCTTTGAGGACCCATTTTGGTGCGCTGTGGCGGCGCAATTGGCACATAAACTGTACACCCAAATATGCGTAAGTGTGAGACATCAGGCTCATATCCAGTAACCATCTGGGATGCAGAAAAGGGTTAAGTGGCAGTAGGCCTCAGACGAATGAGCACAGCTGCATGCAATATTGCATAGCCCCAAGCAGAAATAAGGAGATTGGTGCGCATAACCAATGCTCTAGCGACCATTTGAAGTCTTTTAATGGCAGCTTCTGCGAGACCATTTTGGGTGTGAACATGAGGAACAGGGTGTTCAACCTCAATCCCAATGGACATGCAATAGTCATCAAACGTTTTTGATGTAAACTCTCCAGCATTGTCAAGACAAATTGACTTAATGGGATGATCAAGGTGGGGAGCCCGTAATTTAATGATTTGTGCTAGGAGTTTAACAAATGCAGCATTTCTTGTGGACAATAGCATGACATGTGACCATCGTGTCGATGCATCAACCAACACTATAAAAGATCTAAATGGTCTGCAAGTTGGTTGAATAGGTCCACAAATATCACCTTGGATTCTTTGTAAAAATGGAATATTTTCCTTAGTGTCCTTTGCATAGGATGGTCTCGATCCTAATTTTGCTAAAGAGCAGGCTTTGCAAAACGAAAGATGGGCTTTAGAAGCAACCAGGGAAGTATCCAGTTGAGCCACGAAGTCACAATTGACTTTAGAAGTAGAAAAAGGAACCAAGAAGGTATTGGTGGCGTCAATACCACTTTTGGGCCGCAGGGGGTAGGCGGCGCCAGCCCTACCTTGGATCGAATTTTGGTTCTGACTTCTTTTAGTTTTGAAAAATGGATGTCCATGTGAAGTCTTTAATATACGGATCATCATATCACGACCTGGGTGTCCCAAACGGTTATGCCAAAGCCTATATGTGTCAGAATCCCATAAGTCATTTCTTACGATATGGTTGGATTCAATAATTCAAATAGTGGTTGCATACAACCCACTAGATCGACACATAAGTTTCTCTAATACTCGTTTATGTCCGTAGTCATTAGAGGTGATGCAAATGAACTCTTGTCCATTCTTACAATGTGTTTCCACATGAAAACCATTGGCTCTTATATCTTTAAAACTCAATAGGGTCCTTCCAGCCCTAGGAGCATATAGAGCTTCGGTGACATTAATACTTGTGCCATTTGGCAACATAAATTGAGCTGGTCCTCGACCATGAATCAATTGTAATGGTCCAGCCATCGTAGTCACAGAAGATCGACTAGGCGTCATCCATAGAAATAGTTGCCTATGTCGCAATATAGTATGTGTGGTGCCACTATGAACAAGGCATTCCAACTCTCCAGGAAACATACTGAAAAATAATAAAATTCGGATTTAAAACATGTCCATGACATCGAATAATAATACGATACTTTATTAATAAAGATAGCCAATGATTACATCAAAGGTCCCAAAAAGTCTAATCCAAAATAAAGAAAATCAAACTTTGACAAATTGTAGTCACTCAGTCCGTTTGGTAACTCCAATCAAATATGACCAGGAAAGTAGAGAGATGTTGGTGGAGCGAGGCTCTCTTAAGTACCAATGATCTCAATGACTTTCCTAGACATCATATTTTATTGGGTGCGCCATATGAGAAAGAGTTAATACAATTGTCACTTATTGACTAAGGCTTATTGCCATTACAAAAAATTCTTGGAAAATAAAAGGACTATTCTAATCAAAGTCTGCAGCTTCCTTGTGCACTTCATCTTCAGCTTTGAAGTCCTCTATGGTGAGATTGACATCTCCACCATCTTCTTCTGCAAGGTACACTTCTTTCTCCCTCAGGTCCCTGTATGCCCTGTATCTTGAAGCTAGTTGCTCGCTTGCCTTGCATTGCTTGAACCAATGCTCACTTGATCCACATCGATGACACACATCATTGTGGTTGCCTCCCTTTAATTGAGGTGCACGTTGTGGGTGTTCCCTAAGAGGGTTGGTGCCACCACCACGGCCAGGGTTGCCACGACCCCCTCTCCCACGTGTGGCATTGCCACTATGTGTATCCGCACCAAACTTGCGGTTTCCTTCCTGGTTAGGGCGGTTATATGGACCCATACGTCCCTCATATCCCTTATTCTTAGGGTTCCGCTCTTTGCGCCCTCTTTTGGGTACATTATAATTCGCCTTATGAACGCTCTTAGTTCCAATGGGCCTTGAATTATAATTCCTCACGAGTATGTTATCATGTTTCTCAGCTACAGATATGAGATTGATAATTAAGCTGATGAAACCTCGTGATCCGTCCAACATTGACTTCAGTGCAGTATTGCTTTGATACCACAATGGCTGAAACGGGGAAGGTGGAGAGAGTTTTCTCAATTAGCTCTTGCTCTGTGACAGGTTGTCCACAAAACCTCAACATGGACTGTAGGCGAAGAGCTTCTGAATTATATTCAGCAACAGACTTGAAATCAGCAAAGCGCAGATTGTTCCATTGAACCTTCAAGTCAGGGAGGAGGGAATCTTGGACATTGCCAAAGCGCTCTTCTAGCGCTACCCATAGCTCTCTTGCATCCTTGATCGACATATACTCCAATCTGAGTGCCTTGTTCATATAGCGTCGCATCAAGATAACTGCTTGAGCATGCTTTGTAGGTGTTCGCACGAACACACGATTCGGGTTAGGTGCCTCGATTATGGGTAATATTTCCTTTGAAGTGAGGTGGTTCTCAACATCGGTTACCCAACTGTGGTAATCCGAGCTTGTTGAGTCAAGCATGGGAAAGTCGAGTCTAAGTTCATTCGACATCCTGAAAATAAGAAGAGAAGATATATTAGTTTCGGAGCTAAACTTCCACAAAAACTAAAATAATAAGATTTCCGAGCTATGCTACAAAGAAAACAATTTCCAAGAATCTCTTTTGGATTAGACCAAACAATAATGTTTTAATATGGTCACAATTTGATGCTTACGGACGCTCTTAGTCCAAGCATTATGAACACTCTTAGTTCATACGAACGCTCTTAGTTCGTTTAATTATGAACACTCTTAGTTCATACGAACACTCTTAATTCGTTAAGCGTGAATCCCCACAATTCCGCTTTGTTAAATACTCAAAACCATTATTCCAACATTTTGCAAAAAATAAAAGGAATTTAAAAGACAAGAAAGCAGGAACTTTAATCTTTAAAACTTACTTGTTGAAATTCGGAGCAGATTCGCTTCTGAACAGCTCCCACTTTGAATGGTGTACAGGTCTCAAAATGACTCCAATAGGGCTGAAATTTGGAGGTCAAATAGAAGAGGCAGAGACTAACAACTTTGATGAAGGAAAGATTCTGATCTGAGGTCCCGATCAAGTGGTTTTGGGGCGTGCAAACAGGCTGATCTGCACAGGAACGAGCGTGCTGCTATGCTGCAGGGGCAGCAGGCGTGCGACGATGCTACAGGGGCAGTGGGGGCTGCAGGGAGGCTGCAGCAGAGACTGCAGGGAGGCTGCGGCAGAGGGGGTTTTTTCTGGCTAGGGCTTGGGTTAGAGTATCGTGCTGATAACGTGTTGTAGAGAATTGGAAAAATTGTATTGTATTGTATTCATCTCACCATGAGGTTTATATAGGGTTACATCATGTATACAAAAGGCAATACATAATAGCTATACTAATCAATCGCATACATTACGAGTATGTCAATCGCACATTACAAGTATGTCAATCGCATACATTAAGCAATACCTATTGCATGAATAGTCATTATCATTTACAACAATTTTTAATTTTTTTTTTTTTTTATGCAGACCAAGGAGTCTAACATGTGGGAGTCAACATGCTATTAAACCCAAAAATTGAAATATCTGTGATATTTTTGATATATCTCCTGATATCTCTCTTTTTGGAGGGACTGATATATCATGGGGGTAAAATATTTTATCTCCTACTGTTTCTGCGAAAATTTTCCAATATTGTTCAACTCCACTTGAAACTAGTCTGTGTCATCCTCCTTCGATGAAGACGACGCCGTCGGCCACGACATGGTGCTCGTGATCAGAGAGAGAGGAGAGTGAGAGGTGAGATGAGAGAGTGGTATAGTGTAATTGTTTAATTAATCTGAGGGCAAAAATGTTATTATTTAAATTGGGTTTGTGAGAATAAAAATCTCTTGGTGGTGTGAGTGGGCAAATTTTAGTCCATTTTGGTGCTATGGGTCAAGGACCCTAAATCTTTTGCAATTGTTGGAGTGAGCCAATCAGTTATTGATCCCCATATCAAAATGTTGCAAAAGGTTGAGATAAGGCGGCCCTGATCACACAATGGGCGGCCTGATCACAGACTCTCAAAGTATATCTCCAACTGCGTGAAAATACGTGACTCAGTAACTGTCCTGCTTCATCAAATACAGCACTGTCATGGCGATAGTCTTCTTCGCAAGAGCTTAAAAATGCAATGTTGCTCTGCGCGTCCCCCTCAATTTCAATATTCTGGAAGCCTGCTTGAACACCATTTCTTTTAAATATAGGGGAAATTCATTATACACCCAATTTTCATAAGAAATAGTAGGAAAAATCCACCCACATTTTCTTTTTAATATACACCCAAATATGCCAACCAGGATACATATTATATCCTTATTTTTTTCAATATTACACAAGTTGCCACTAATAGTCAAAATCATCTAGCAAATATTATGGAGTTTGATTGACGTTATATCACCTTAGAACAAAAACGGCTACATTGTTAATATCACCTGTTTTTTCTTCTTGTATTTCTTTATTTAGTTATGAATGTATAGTTAATATCACCTTGATCTTGACATATATTGTTCAAGAACTAAGGTTTAAACCTCCTATATTAATCCGGCCAAGACGTACGTACATGCATAAGCAGCAATCATGATAGAAGTAAATTCATTCACTTGCAATATTCGTGAAAAAGATCAAGAGGAATCCTTCCAACCTCCCAATCTGCAAGGGAAACCCAGGTTATGGTGGTTTGTTTCTATATTCATATCCTACCTTATACTCGAATTTGCTAATTACAAACTAATCATGCTATGCAAAGAAGACCTCATTCAAAACTGTGCCGCATATATTCAAGCATTTCTCGCAAAGTGACCAAGAAGGACTAGCAATGGTGCTATCGATTGGGATGGTATTTGACCTGAAGCTTATTGCAGTATTGAATCTGATAAGCTTTCTCATATCACTAGTCTTCACACTCGTTCTCCTAGTTGATATGGCTTATACGTTATCCCACCTTCACATGGGTTTCAAAAGGTTGAAGAGGTTGCAATTTAAGGTCAGAGAAAGTGACTGTGCACCGGCCATTTTTTTCTTAATACTGCTCTCCATCGTTTTATTAGGAATCGTTTATATTACAATTGAGATTATGTTGATGGTAGTTGAAGATGTTGCTGAAGATTCTGGAAGGCCATCTGATCGTGCTAGTTCATTATTCCTATATGAATAAACGCCCAGCTATATTAGGCTGTGATTCACATTCGCTGATTAAGTGATTATATCTACCACGTGCATGCCACACCTTCATTTTGTTTATTAGCCTTGAACTTATATGTATAAGCTTGGGTTTTTTTTTTTTTTCCTTTCATTTTTTGAACAGAACGAATATATACTTGCAAGCATGTTAGATAAGCCACATTTGACCAAATTCAAGAACAAGCCGTAATAAATAATACACATTCATTTGTGTGAACGGAAAAAAGAATAAAATCTTTCATTAAGTAAAAGATGATTGAAACAGGAACTTTCTCTGTTTTTTTGTGGGGCCCTTCTGCCAATAGAACTTTCTGTGATAAATCAGCTACTTGGTCGCATTCTAATATAGCTCATGAGAATGTTGATCTACTTTTTTTTTTTTTTTTTTTTTGACTTTGTCAAGGGGAACCCAAAGGCTTCCTAGGTCCAAGATAAATCCCTTTAGCGCATGTGAAATGCTCCAACTGTGCATTGCAGCACAGTGTCTGGCTACTTTGATAGCTTCGGGGTTCGAACTTAGGTTGGGGAGCACACCCAACTAGGCAAGACGTGCGATATGAAAATCCCTCATAAAGTAAAGTTTTTCAGCTGGACTCTCTTAATAGGAAAGTTGAAAACAAGGGACGAGTAGACCTGTAAATGGACCGGATTTGGAGCGGATCGACTTAAATTCAAATCCGTTTACTAATAAAAAAATTCAACCCGAACCCACTCCATTAACCCGGCGGATCGTTGATAGCTCGATCCAAATCCGTATCCGCCGGATTAACGAATACCCGATCCGCTTATCTGACCAGTTTATAATTTTAAATATTTTTAAATAGTAATATTAAATTTATATCATGATACCTCATAAAATATTAATAAAATATTAAAACAACATGAAGAGTATCACCGAAAGTAGAATTACATTATCAAAATATTCCCTACACCCGATAAATTAAGAGACGTCAGGAGATGTGTATGAGATTAATTGTGCTTCTACAACCTTCTTAGCTTTTTGGTAAACTAAACAAGGCCTTTAACAATAATGCTTCTTGAGTGATGGACTGATGGACTCTGTTTACGAAGACCGTCCCTTAGGTTTTTACAAAAAAATTATATTAAGAAATTCTCAATATTTTATATTTTATATTTTTCAAAAAATAATAATGTATTAATAAAAAATAATATTTTATTATTATGAAAATGGATCGGATCGACCAAAATTCGTATTTAATCTGTTAAATAAACGGATTAACGGATTCGGATTATTAACGGATCAACGGATAAAAAACTTCCATCCAACCCGTCCAATAGCCAAGAATCCGGAGCGGGTCCAGATCAAAATCCGGTCCATTTACACGTCTAGGGACGAGTTATCGAGGTTTGGCATAATTAATAATGACCAATGCTCTTTATGTTCCTCTGGTTCAGAATCTTAAATCATTTGTTCAGTTCTTGTGATTTTATCACAAGAGTTTAGAACTTACTTTGTATTCAAGGCATGAATTTGTATGATAATTTTATTATGAATCATAGGAATTTGCTTGCCTTTATTTCTGATAAAGTAATCTGGAGTTCACATGCAAAATCAATTGGCAATAAATGGAGTGGCCCAAACCCTTATAAACTCATAGACAATGTCCCATTTTTCCCATGTGAGATGTATATATTCTCAATACACCCCCGCACGTGTGACAAATTTTCAAGCCATACACGTGGACAACTTTGGATGACGTGGAGCCCGTGTGGCCGTGAGGCATGCACATGTGGATAACTCTCTCTGATACCATAATAAAGTAATCTGGTGTTCACATCCAAAACCAATTGTCAATGGATGGAGTGGCCCTAACCCTTATAAACCCATAGGCAAGGTCCCATTTTTCCCATGTGGGATGTATATATCACTATGTTCGTGAGAAGGTCGCTCTTGGTAGTCATCGTGTTTGCTTTATCCCTTCCATTGATCAACCAGCCGATCTTCTTACCTAACCACTTCACAAACACCATCATGCTCTTCTTACTCACAAACTTGTCCGTCCAGGACCGTCAAGTTTGAGGGGGGATGTTAGAGCGAATAAATCATTGGCCACCATCTTGGTAGAAAGTTTCGATGCGATCAACACGTTGATGATAGGTGGTAACGTCTCTCTCCCCGTCGGAACTCTTACGACGCCGTCGTCGAGCTTCGATGTGATCAATACGTACCGCAAGTTGCTGAAGCATCCTTTTGATTTCAACCATGTCGTTGTCGATGTCACGATCCTCCATTTGAAAACCTCCCCTTCTTCGTCCGACCTGACACATGGAATCCACCAAGCTCTTGCCAAAGCTCTGATACCAATTGATAGGGAAATGGTATCGAACACAGACCTCCAATAATCAAGCCATAACCTGCCTTCCGTTTCTGATTTCCTGTGTAATTGCTGTAATAGCATCAATTTAGGACCTGCTGTATATTTGCTGTAAATGCACTTCATTCTCTCTATGTAACAGTAGCATATCTGCTACTATATATATCTGCTACTATATAAGCTGTATACTTGTACAAACAAAGGCAATGAAAATCATATTCAACAATTCCTATAATCATGAGCTTTTTGCTAAAATTCTAATGTTGTGTTGCCAAACATGGAATGCAAGACACGATGTTGTTTTTAGACAGGTAACACTGTCTACTATTGCGATTGTAGCTACTACTACTGCAATCTCACATGCAATAATCCAAATACGTACAATCAAATCGTTGCGTCTTCCAACTGAGATTAGATGCTCCCTCCCCTTGATAATTACTTCAAGGTTAACTTTGTTGGTTTTGTCATTCAAAATACTAGAACTGTTGCTTCTGGCTTCATTATTAGAGATGGTAATAGCAACCATGTCATTGCTGGAGTTAGAAAAATTGGCCGCTATAGTGTTCCCATTGCAGAAGCAATTGGGCTTCGGGATGTGGAACGCATATAGTAGGAAGTAGGGCTGGGTTCGGTTTTATACCAGAGCTGCAAGCCCAAAACCAACTACCGTACCGGACTAGTTTGGTACACAAAATCTTCTCCCATTACCGGCCACAGAAGTCGGTATACCAACATATCGATATACCGAGAGGCTCGGTTGGTATCGGTTGGTCGGACCTGAGTTTTTGACAAAGTGAAGAGTTGAAGAATCATCAAATCCAAAACTCAGAAATTGAGCTTGAAGAATCACCGAATCCAAAACCCAGAAATTGAGCTTGAAGAATCACTAAGCCTCGAGGTTGAAGAATCACTGAGCTTGAACCCAGAAATCGAACCCAAAATTTCTGCTTTGTACCAAAAAGTGTAAAACCCAGAAATTGTGAGATTGTGAGAGCCATGAGAGTCAGAAATTCGATTAAAATACTAAAAAACAGAAATTTGACTTACCACTTTTGCTACTGAACCCAGAAACCCAAAGCCATGGGAGAGCTGGAGAACTGGAAGAGTGGAAGTCCAGTTTAACCAGAGCTACTGAAATCCCATCATAGCTAGAGAGAGGCTGAGAATCGAGGGCCCGTGCCGGAGACAGAGGAGGGACGGCGTTTCTTTGTAGAGTTTGAGAGGCTCAGAGAAGAGAAAAGAAAAAGAGAGAGTCCAGAAAGAAGAAAGAGAAGAGAGAAGCATAAAAACTAAAAAAATATGAGTAATTAACTAATTATACATGTGTTCGGTATGGTACGGTATACCGTGTATATATGAAAATTGAAACATTACCGTACCATGTATATGGAGTCGGTACGGTTGTACCATACCAAGAGTTCTGTAACCGGCAATGTTGGCTACCAATTTCTTTGGTTTGGCACGGATGCGGTTGATACGGTTCTTCTCGGCACAAAGTGCCAGCCCTAGTAGGAAGTTGCATGCAGAGAATTGAAATTTTTTTCTTTTGTTCTTCAATTTTAATTTTTTTATTTACCTTCTTATCTCTTAATTATTAAATACAATTTTCAGTTAATATATGATTTAAAAATCTACATGTAATTTCACACTTATAGATAAAAAAAAAAAGACTAGAAGACTAGAATAAGAATTACATACTAATATCTCTAAGACAGCCTGACTCAAAACAGTTGAAATTAAAAACACTTAATGCACTAACGGGAAGATAGTTATCTTAAACTTGTTCATCTCTTAATGAGTGTTCAATATTTACCAAAGTGCCTGCCACAAAGTTTGCTTCTTTTAGAACATGTCGGAAGATGATTAAGGAGAAAGAGGTGAAAATTTGGAGAATATCATGAATTATTCTTTGAGTCTCCAAGAAACATCACTGGAGTCATTAACACAATTGATGATAAATTGAGAGTCACCTTCAACTAAAATATTTTGGAGAGTAAAGACCTTTAGGTCTAGCTTTTTACAATCTATAGTAATTCTCCATTTTTTTTAATAATTTTTCTCACATTCATTTATTTAATTATTCATACCATTGGGTGTTTTTTTTTAGGGGAAATGATCATTTACCCGATTTTAGGCTAAAAATTGCCCACTTGCTCCACCAACTGTTTTTTAACCCTATTTACCCAAAACACTCTAAGGGATTATTTCCCCTTTACCCAATTAATTCTTTTTTATTTTTTTTTTTGAGACTTTTTTGCCCTCTCCTTCTTTTTCACTTAGAGGGAGAAGTCATCCTCCACCTTGCCGGCCTCTGGTGACCAGTGGCAGGGCGCTGGCGACAGGTGACCGGTGACCGGAATCCGGTGAACGGTGATCGGAATCCGACTACCGGTGACCGGTGACCGGAATCCGGTGAACGGTGACCGGAATCCCACTACCGGTGACCGGAATCAGACGACCGGTGATCGGAATCCGGCGACCGGTCCCTAATAATATCCAGTAACCATATTATTGCCCCCCAGTAATCATATTATTGCCCCCCAATAATCATATTATTGCCTCCCAAAAAATATTATTGCCGTCCAGTGAATTGTATGAACTCCCAAAACCAAAATGAATACACTACATGCACAATTGATCAATTTATAATCATATTATTGGCTCCCAATAATCATATTATTGCCCCCTAATACAAAGTCCAATGTCTCTACTGTCTCCCAATAGACCACCAAAAATGAACCATTTTGTAGGATTCACAGATAATTTGACTTTAATACATAGAAAACAACAGGTAACTTATCAAAACACCACACTATAGTGATCCCAGTCCCTCGTATCAAAGTCTACTGGGGGCCAATAATGTGTCTACTGCCCCCCAGTAGCTAGGAAATCTGGAAATGTAATGGGTAGCAAAAAAAAAAAAAAAAACAGAAAATGATTTGGGCACCCAATCACCATCTTCGGCGGCACCGTGGCTTCGTCTCCGGTCTTCCAATCAAACTCAATGGTCAACGTCCGATAGTGACCCGATTCCACAAGCTCCGAGTAGTGATCGGAACCTTCACCGGTGATCAGCGATTGCAAGCGGTAGACGGTGATCTGAGAGACAGCGGCAGGGGGCTCGTCGCCGGCGTGAGGGAATCCGAGGGGGTAGAGGAGGAGCGCCGATTGGGTCTAGAGGAGGGAGGGTGGAGCGCCAGAGAGAGTAGACGCTGCGGAATCGGAGAACGTCAACGCGGGTTTCGAGGAATTTTCTGATCTCAATCACCGAAGGTTCTTACCTTTCTCACCATGTCGGCGCCGGGCACCAAGATCTCAGTTCGCGACTCGCCTTCGCGACTCCCCGGGCAGGCAGCCGGTGCTGGAGAATTGGCTTGCCATAGAGATAGAGAGAGAGCGAAGCCGGAGGTGGTGGCCCGAAGCCGCCGGAGCAGCCATGGCACAGAGAGATAGAGAGAGAGCGAAGCCGGAGGTGGGGCGCGGCATAGAGAGAGAGAGAGAGAGTCTGAGAGGATAGAGTTTAATAGGGGGAAAAACTGTCACTATAGGTTAGATTGGGTAATTGGGGTTAAAAAACTCTTGGTGGAGTAAGTGGGCAATGTTCATGCTGAAATTGGGTAAGTGGTCGCGGCCCCTTCTTTTTAATATATATATATATATATATATATATATATATATATATATATATATATATACAGGGCCCTTCTAGTGAGGGATCCCTTTTTTTGGTCTTTTCTAGGGATAAGGCATTAGACCAACTTTTCGATCACATGTCAGCATCTCAACCGTTCAGTTTTTAGGTCCAAATGTGTAGATCATTTCTGCAAATTTTCAGCCAAATCGGTGATCGTTAAGGTATCGAACTAGAATACATCAATGAACGAACCAACTCTGTCAAACTTGAACCGTTCATACTTATAATCTTAAGTCGCCGTTTTCAATGCCTTACCGATCACCGATTTGGCTGAAAATTTACAGAAGTTATCTACACATTAGGACCTAAAAACAGAACGGTTGAGATGTGAAAATATGATCGAAAAGTTGGTCTAATGCCCTATCCCTAAAAAAGACCAAAAAAAAGGGATCCCTCACTAGAAGGGCCTGTTATATATAATGTGTAGATAACTTCTGTAAATTTTCAGCCAAATCGGTGATCGGTAAGGCATCCAAAACAACAATTTACCATTATAAACACGAACGGTTCCGGTTCGACAGATTCGGTCCGTTCGTGTAAATTGCAGTTTTGGATGCCTTAACGATCACCGATTTGGCTGAAAATTTGCAGAAGTGATCTACACATTAGGACCTAAAAAATGAACGGTTGAGATGCCGAAATATAATCAAAACGTTTGTCTAATACCTATCCCTATAAAAAACCAAAAAAAGGGATCCCTTATTGGAAGGGCCCTATATATATATATATATATATATATATATATATATATATATATATATATATATATATCTTTATATATAATCTTGCTCTGCTAAGGAGGTACTTAACTTAGCTTAAGGAACGGATTTCTATATTTTGACCACTTTTTGATCACATATTCACATCTTAACCATTCAGTTTTTAGGTATATATGAGTAGATCATCTCTGCAAATTCTCAGTCAAATTGATGATCATTAAGGCATCCAAAACTGCAATTCAAACGAACGAACCGAATCTGTCCAACCTGAACCGTTCGTGTAAATTGCAGTTCTGGATATCTTAACGATCATCAATTTGGTTGAAAATTTGCATAAGTGATCTACTCATATATATCTAAAAACTGAAAAGTGGTCAAAATATGAAAATACGTTCCTTAAGCTAAGTAAAGGATATATATATATATACACACACACACACACACACACACACACATGGCCCTTCTAGTGAGGGATTCCTTTTTTTGGTCTTTTCTAGGGGCGCATTAGACCAACTTTTCGATCATATTTTGGCATCTCAACCGTTCAGATTTTAGGTCCTAATGTGCAGATCACTTCTGCAAATTTTTAGCCAAATTGATTATCTTTAAGGCATTCAAAACTGCGATTTAAAATTATAAGTATGAATGGTTCAGGTTTGACAGATTTGGTTCGTCCATTGATTTAATCTAGTTTGATATCTTAACGATCACCGATTTGGCTGAAAATTTGCATAAGTTATCTACACATGAGGACCTAAAAACTAAACGGTTGAGATGCCGAAATGTAATCAAAAAGTTTATCTAAGGCCCTATTCCTAGAAAATATCAAAAGAAGGGATCCTTGAGTGGAAGGGCCCTATATATATATACACAGAGCCGTTTGAGACCGGACGTCCACAACCCAGAAAAAGTTTGGACGTCCCTTCTCCGGCTTCGATCAAGCGGTGATTGCGGAGCTGCTCGTGCCAGACAAAAGCAAGCCTCGATGGCAAGTCGTTCAGAAGCTGCTGGACTCTTCGATGAAGGGTTCGACGTCGACCTCGACGAGCTTCCATAGTTTCAAGCGAGCTCGCCGTGCACCGCTGAGATTCCGATCACCTTCACCTTCGCCGCTTGATAGAGGCAGTCCACGATGTCCAGAGGGTCGTCCAGCGCCCGCAGCGCAGCCATCACCACCTTCCCAACGCCGGAGGAGGGACATCAGCACTTTTTCTGGGTTGCGGACGTCCGCTCTTGATCTGGACTATATATATATATATATATATATATATATATATATATATATATATATATATAGTCTTTTTAAATGTACCCAGCAAATATCTATGTACACCCAGCAAATTAATTATACATAAAAAGATAATTGTATCCTCATAAGAAATGACATTAAAAATCATGGTAAAGTAAGATAACAAAAGAAACCATAAAATTTGAAATCTTTTTTCTATTCATATCTAGTTGTTCACTATGTTCACGTCTAGTTACGTAGTTTCTTCCGGTAAAACCTTAAACCCAAATTTCACTTTTCATTATAATTGTTTCATCTCTTTACACATGATATTGACAAAATTGTTAGTGCAATCATGATTTCGGAGACTTCTAATTAGGTATGTTCATCTTGGTTTATCATTCAACAAAAAAAAAAAAAAAAAAAAACTTAACTTTCCTGCTGCGTAGCAGCTGTCAATCGCACCGAAAGCTATGAAGCAGCTTCTAAGAAATTGACAAACAATTGAGAAAGGAAGAGCACACCTTCCAGAAATTAAACCAAGAAATCTTGGAAGGAAATTTAAACCAAACCTAATTTACTGCATCCTTTGAATCGAAAGACACTTAAGCTGCCAGATAACTTGATATATGAAAAGTATTATCAGCATGATGATCTTGGTAGTAATGTCATCCACATGTGCGATCCGTTTGCTGTAAAAAAGTTTGTGCCATCAGCAATCCTTCTTGGACCTCGGATTACATGTTCATGGTTCTTTATAGCTAAGAGAGAATGGCATTTTGCAGACCAGAAGAAGACAATGAATGGAGCATAATTAATAAAGCATACATGATCCAAAGGCCTTGTTTTCTAGATATTACCTATTATCAAGGACAATTTTATGTCTGTCAATTGTTCTGGCAATGTAATGGTTTGCGACACTAAAAATCCTAAGAAACCAAAGACGAGGGTTGCTGGGTGTATGAGTTTTGTTGGATTTAATTAAAGAAAAGGGTATTATAGGAAAATTTGCTAGGTGTAGTTAAAAAATTTATAAATTTGCTGGGTGTAAAATATTTGTCGGGTGTATTTAGATATTTGCTGAGTACATTTAGCAAGACCCTTAAAAAAAAGCCTGCAAGGCCCATGTGTTTTTTTTGTTGGTTGATGCTACAAAACCCCCAAGAGGATTGCTAAACCCCAACACTGTCTAATTGCCAAACAGACCATTCTAGGAAAAGTTCAAGGACTATCATTTCTTATTCACACATCAAAGAAAAAGCTAGAGAGCCTCTCTCTCTAAGTTTAGAGAGAGAAAACAGATCTAGAACCACAGCTCTCTTCCCCGGATCTCGATCAGTGGCTTGAGAGTTGGGGGGGGGGGGGGGGGGGACTCTCCTTGCTCTGTCTTGCACTCACTTCATCTCCCTTGTTTCTCTCACACCTCTGTGGTGGCTTTACACCCTCTTTGTGGTGGTTTCCTGACTTATGTTCAGTATTAGAGGACTTTAATCCTTCTTTCTCTGTCAAACATCCCAGAAAATTTTCAAATCCACAAACCTCCATGATTCTCCTCACCCATTTCCTCACATAAACTCCCCTCCAACCACCAAAGACTTGTTCCTTGAAGTTTCTCATAGCTACCTCTTAAAAGTGAGAAACACTTACCTAGAGGAGTATGGGTGCTCAAGCATGGGTGTTTCACCCCCCATTCACCATTGGATTTTTTCTTTGCTATTGGCTTCTGTCCCATTTTGGTGGCTTCGGTTCCTTCCCGGTTTGAGCTTTTCTGGTGGAGAAGAGAGCGTTTGTGTGTGGGTTTGGATCCATTTTATCATCTCATTACCTTGGTTTCTATTGGATTTGTATTTTGGGATTGTTTTGGCAGCGGTTATTCGGATTTTATCTCCTCAGTATGGCACTTTTCCCTACCTTTTGGGTCCGGCCAGCGGCGGTGGCAGTGACGGCGACGGCGACGACGGCACGGATGGCTTGGGTGGCGGCTGTTGCATTGTAGGAGATGATGTTTTTCTTAATTTTTAGGGTTACTCTCTTTTACCCTATCTATGTGGATTTGGGTTGAGTAGTAATTTTCCTTATTAAGTTTACTTGTAATTGGGCCTTGTTTGGGCTCTTTCCATTGGGTTCTTCCCTTTGGTTTTTTAATGAATGTTTTCATTGACCAAAAAAAAAAAACAGACCATTCTGGGTTTTGAAGGTTTCTATCTTTCTGAGTCCGCCGCACCTGCATTTCCAACTTCTGATTCAAGCTCTTGAATTCGGTACGTCGTCGTTTCACCCCTTTTGGGTTCTTCTTCTTTGTTCGAAAAGAGGAACCTTTTTGTGTTTGGGAGGTTCTTAGCTATCAAAGTTTTGACCTTTAATACTTCCGATGAACTGGGTTTATTTTAAGGGAGAATTTTTCAAACAGTACATGAACTAAAGGTCACTGTGAATTAAGGTGCCTAACTTTACACTAACTACACTTTGGTACCTGAATTAATAAAACCCGACACACTTTTGGTACACGCCGTCAATAATTCCGTTAGTTGGCATGCCACCTGACATATTTTCAAGGGTAAAGTTGTCTCTTCAGATTTTTACTCAAGGCACCCATCTCTCTCTCCGACTGTTTGCTGTCTTCTTCATCTATTCTCTTTTTTTTTTTTCCAGCTCTCTCTCTCCCCGACTGTTCTCTGTCTCTTCAGATTTTCAAGGGTGAGATTCAACATACAACATCCACTAGATTTTCAAGAAACATAACAATGACTTCAATCTTTAGCACAAACCATCCCCCTCAATCTTTATTATCTTTCTACCTATAATGCATATCATGGACTTTGCTTCAATCCAATCATAATAAACCAAAGAAAACCCAAAACTTAACCAAATTCCATCAGAATCACTACTTGAACAGCAATAATCAAACAACCCAAAACAATCATTGACCCCAAATTCAATCACACTAACATAAATTCAAGAATTGGAGCTCAATAAAAACCACAAAACAAAAATCTTTATACCAAAATTCAACTCACCACTGCTATCAGAGAGCTCGTAGGCCATCACAGCCTCTCAAGACTCAACCTTTCACTAATTCCAAACCAAACCCACGTCGAATTCACTCAGACTCCTCCGAAATTCGATCAATTTCGTCGAGAACTCGAACTGGTACCCAGCGGTACCGTAGAAACCATGCCAATTCGTCAAAATTGAACCCAAATTTACGACTAGTAGGGTTCCGTGAGCTCGGAGAAGTTGAATTATCGGCTCGGCGAGTGGTGGAGAAGGCGATCAATTAGGGTTGATGGGGATTTGGAATACTTGTTCTAGATTTGGGGCGGAATTACAAGTTTCAAAAGTTTAGGGGTGGAAAAAAAGAGAGTGTGGATTTGGAGATTGGAGGGGTCCGAAGGGAAGTCGAGGACTTCAAACCAGTTCTTCTGGCGCCCTCAGGTTTTTTTAATCACATATTATTCAATCAACCGACTGTTCTCTGTCTCGCCGATCTCTGCTACGTCATTGCTGCCGCCTTGGAAGGTGGATTCAGAGGACGCAGCTTTGTTCTCGAGGTCTTGCGACGGTTTGAGTTTGGAGCCAGGCTTGGTGTGATGGTGATGGCGACTGAGGAGGGAGGTACAGACCGAATATATGCTGGGAAATTTTGTTAGCATAGGACTGAGTTGAATCGACTGCAGCAGGTTTGGCCTCGGTTTTTCCCATCTTGGATGTGGAGATGGAGGGAGAGAGAGTAAAAATACCAGACTACCCTTTAAAAAATGAATAATAACATAAGGTTAACGGTGTTATTGACGGCATGTACCAAAAGTGTGTCGGGTTTTATTAATTCAGGTACCAAAGTGTAGTTAGTGTAAAGTTAGGCACCTTAATTCACAGTGACCTTTAGTTCAGTTACTTTTTGAAAAATTCTAAGGGAAAAAAATACAAACAGTACCCAACCTATGGCCGACTCCGAATTTATGTACCCAAGTTTCCAAAACTATCACAATGATACCCCAAATATCTCGCTCGACCCAACATATGTACCTGCCGTCCATGACGGCGTTAACCCGTGTTCCACGTGGCGTATTTGATGGGTATTTGCGTCATTTACTTACCCAGCCCTTTTTTGGTAATAATCTGCAGCTTGGTCCCAGTCTTGATATTCTCCTTCTTCTTCTTCTTCTCCCTCAGGCTCTTCCTCCTCTTCTCCTCCTTGTTCCTCTTAATCTCCCCCTTCAGCTCCGCCATTCTCTCCTTGTACGCCTTCTTCACCGACTTGTTCTTCTCCCTCTCCTCGAACGTCGTCCCCTTCCGGCTCACCTGAACCGCCGACGACCTCTGCTTCCGCGGCTGCTTCCACTTCCGCCCGGAGACCTTCCCGGCCATCACAACGTCGTAGCTCGGCCGGCCGAAGACTGGTTTGTCCGGATTGTCCGAGGAGGACACCGCGGATCGCTTCGCCAGAGGTGGGTAGGCGGCGGCGATTTCCATGGCGGCATCTTCGTCGTCGGCGGTGGCTTCAGGGTTCCGCTTGCGCTTGTAGGTTTTGCCACCGAAGCCTTCGTCTAGGCAGTGGAAGTCAATTGTGCAGGCCATACAGTGAAAACTAGGCTTACCCAGCCCTATTCTTGAGTCCCTTTGCTCTCTTCCTCTCTCTTTATCTCTGCCTCTCTTTCTCTATCTTCCCGATTTGTTCTCTCTCTCTCTCTTCCCAACTTGTTGTATATTGATCTAGTATTTGACCACCAAAATTTGTTTAGTTCTTCTTATGCCTAGTTGATTAATTAATCAAGATAAAATTTCCAATAGAATTATGAATGGATCTGTGGGGATACCTCTTCTTTTCTTCTGGGGCTGTAAAGAGATTTTGATGATGACGGTGGCAGTGGCGGTGGCGGTGGTTATGATAGAGAGGTAGGCTTCTGGTTTCAGAAGGGATAGAGAAGATGAAGGAGAAATGGATTTCTTTTGGCAAAGAAAGAGAAAATGGATTAGAAAGCCAAAAATTATGGTTTTAATTTTCTAGCTGTAGGATCTTAGAGTGGGTGGAAATGAAGGGCTAATATTCCTTTATAAGAAAATACATAACTAATAAAAAAATTTCAGTTAAAGAAAAATACTAATAAAAATTAAAAACTAAGATTAAGGCATGGAATGACTAAAATATCCCTGAAATTATGCCACCTAGCATAACAATTAACACCGTTATAGACGGCGTGTATGGATGTTGGGTCGCGCTAGATAACCTGGGTACCATTATGATAGTTTTGAAAACTTGGGTACAGAAATTCGGAGTCGGCCATAGGTTGGGTACTGTTTGTATTTTTTTCCCATATTTTAATTTTGCGTTGAGTGTGGATATCCATTCCATGGAATTGATATTTCAGATTTTGTAACCGGAAAAACTGATTCTGTAGGAAATGTCTTGGAGCTAATGTGATATAGATATTGTATTAATGTTTGAATTATTTAACCAAATGCTGAATTCTATGTATACATATTGTTCTTTGCTTCTAGGCAAATGATTGGTCAAATGTCGATTTATGTCGTAATCGACCAGGAAATAAAGAGGTCATAATCATTGAGGTCATATCCTTCCTCTTGGGTTTGGTCATATTGGTAGTCCATGAATGCCCAGAAAGTTAAACTGTATATGCTGTGCTGCTTATACATGCTTGAAAAGTATACAACTATAAATAAACTTTTGAAATGTGTTTTCTCTTTAGGAGTTTTTGTTCAAATGAATTTGATGAACAGACCCTAAGTAGTTGATGACCAAAAAATCAAACAAACAATGACCAAATCGCAAGCATTCTCGTGGTCTCGTCTCATCTTCAATCAAGCAATCAAGAAAACCCCCAATGCTCCACTCCCCTTGTACCACCGGAAGATCTCCTCCACCTTACCACACTTGCTCAGGTCCTCGTCTTTTTCTTCAAGGCAGACCCATTACTATTCCACAGTATCAGACAGAGTAGTCCACAACATTCTGGCTGAGGTCAAGAGAGAAGGGCAGAGAGAGAGAGCAGTGTTAGAATCAAATATGGACTTGTCACACATTAACATTAAGAATATTGATAATTAGCTAAATGTCAAATCTAGTTTAACATGGACACAAACTCAAATCAATACTTGTAACTTAATGGAAGAGTGTATCTATTCATTAAGGTAAGTAATCCTATTCTTAGTCTGCAAGAAAGACTACAATGAAGTGTTACATTAAGAATCTAACTAGGAAACCTAAACCGATATGGATAGCTTTAATGGGAAGCTTCTTGAGGTTTAAGTCACCTATATATACAGATGAATTGGTCCCTGTTGCCACCGACGATTATTGCATTAGTTCTGTCCATTGAGAAGCAAGGTTGGTAAGCAACAGAAGACTATATTCTAGTGATCGTTGTTGTGCAGTTGTAGAGATGGAATCCATGCCAGTGATTGCTAAAGGTAAGCCTTGATCCCTTTTAGTGATTGTTGTCAAGTTATGTGCATATGTTGTGAGCATGTAATCATGGTTTTACAAGCAGAGGAAAAGGGCTGGTCTCGACACCAAAGACATTGACCAAGAAGATGAGGAGGACTACATGCGTCTCACACCATTGATAGAGAAGCTTAAGAAGGAGAAGCTCAAGACCACTGGGGATCTCAATTCCTATGAGGAGCCCACCGATTCTGGTAGCGACGATGACGACGAGTGGTTCAGTCCCGATGCCATCAGGAAGAGGGTTGATGAGTTTCAGAGGAAGTTCATGCGACACGAGGAATTGCTCAAGAATTTCACACAGGCTAGTATTACTCTTCTTCATTGTGTCTTTTATTTTATTGGGAAATGAATTCTGCACTCCAAGAATTGAAATCCACACTCCCTTTAAATATTTTAATAATATTTTTTCTCAACTCTCTTCTTACTTCCTGAAATACCCTCATATTTATTGTTTTAATTGTTTTTTCTTTTTGATCTCTTTCTTCTCCAAAACCACGACTGAAAGAAAGAAGATTTAAATCTTCTTAAATCTTCTGGCCTTCCCAACTTATCTTTCTTCTTAAGGACTTCATCTTTCTATTTCTCTCGCTTCCAATTCAAATCCCTTTCACCTTTCTCACCATATTGCTCTGAAGCTTGATGGGTTCTCTCTAATTCCAACTCTTCTGGGTCTTTGTGGAGCTGCTGAACTTTTGGCTTAAGGGGGCTCAAAGGTTTTGATTTTAAATGAAGCCTTTTGAAAAGAATGAAGCTGATTTGGAAGATGGAAAGTTGGACAAAGACAGAGATAAAACACTGCAAAGTAATAAGGTGGTCAAAATACAAAACCAGTCCCTGTTGTCTGGTCTTGCATATTGCATATCTTCCTGCAGCATGATACTAGTTAACAAATTCGTGCTTTCCAGCTATGATTTTAATGCTAAAATTTGTTTGATGCTGTACCAGAACCTCATCTCAGTTATTATTGTGTCAGCATTGAGTTTGCTGGGAATAATATCAACGGAACCATGATAGAGAGAAACTCGAGGCCCCATTGACTCGAGGAACCATTACCAGAATCGAAAGCCCAATCGGCTCCAGGCTTAATCAACCTAGACTTTATCCAATTGCACAAATAGCCCCCTTTTGGTTTTGACAACCCTTTTTCATTTTCCTCACCAACGCAGGCAGAAGAAGAAGAAGTAGTGGCGTTAGCGGCACCGTGGCTGGTCCAATCGAAGCTTCCCGGCAAGGAATCCAAGTTGCAATCGCCGATCGGCGTGGACTAGCTTGAAGCCTGGGCCCTGGGCTTGGTCCAAAATGGAGCCTTTTGGGGTGAAGCAAAGCGGAGGAGGCCGGAATGTTTTCATAGAAATGGGGAGGTTTGGAGAAGGAAGAGAGAGAAAAAAGAAAAAAAGTAACACAATAAGTCTGAGGGCATTTCAATAAGTTTGAAGAGAGTTGAGAGAAAATATTATTAAAATATTCAAAGGGAGTGTGGATTTCAATTCTTGGAGTGCAGATTTCAGTTTCCTTATTTTATTTTCATAAGATTCATCTTTCTTATTCTTGTACAATGCTTGATTGGATGCCAGGATTCATCTTCTTCTGTTTCAGATTCCATCTAAATGAAATTTTAGAAACAATGCAACATAGACAATTGGAAATGCTTACGCTTTAAATTTATGATTATATGTGTTATGTGTAATTATTGTTCTGTTTAGTTCTCCACAGCATGAGGACTAGGAGATAATCGATTTGTGTATAACCTCTACTTGGTACTTATTGTCTGGTTGTCGGTTCAGGCTTGGTTTTCTCATTTGCAGTTATTTGGGAGCTGTCTCTTCTTAGTAATTGATAGGTAGACACACAGAAAGAAAGTTAATCTAGAATGGAGGTTTTTTTTTATTTTTTATTATTATTATTATTATTAAAGAGGATCAAAGGATTTCACTCCTACTCTCATGGTGACTCGAACCCATGACCTCGATCTTAGGTAGTGGGCGATCTTAATTTTATTGTTGACTTTACAATCTTGAGCGCTAGGAATTGTTAGAATTTAGAAACTTACAGCATTGTAGAGGTCAGCATGTATGCATTTAGTTATCATTTATTTTTGTTGCCTAGCTTCAGTTGTTTATTATAAATTTTTTATTGCTTTTGTATGGATTTATTTTGGCATGATATCTTGGAGCTTTATTTAAATTGTTTTGTTTGTGTAATGTCTATAAAAGAATGAAATTTTAGAAACGATCCAACATAGACAAGCTTACTGAGAATCACAATCAGGGAAATGTCAAAAATTGTCTTGTCCGGACCACAAGAACATAAAAGAATGAATTTATTATTGTAGAGTGAATGGACTAAAAGAATACAGAAAGTCAGAAAGTAATATAGTTTTTTTTTTTTTTTTTTTTGTGTGTGAAGAATGGTAGTACACAAAAAAATTGAACTGTGGAATGCAAAGAACTTGTCCACTTTTTCACATGATGTATTATGTATATATATTTGTCAGAAGCTATATATGCACAAGAAATGCAGTTTTCTCTTTCATTGAATTCATTTAGAGTCATCAATAGAACTTCTGGATCGGTCATAAGTGATGTTGAACTGTGGATGCAGGTACATAGCAGCCATTACCTATCCCTACTGGATATCGAACTTTGAGATTGAGCTGCTAGTAATGGTAATTGGAATAATAGTAAGAAATTGCTTTTAGTAATGGTAACAGGAATATCATTTCTTAATCATGTGTAGAAACCCAATCCTTTATAGGAAGACTGTTATATATGGGCAGTGTGCCTCTTATTGAACAAGCGGTTAACCAGCTGATCCAATCCTAGTAAATATTCGTCCAAGTATCAGAGTTGGCGTCAGCATTGCTTGGTTGCTCCATGCTTGGAGGGGAAACCACTAATTAGATCATAGACTAATGCTGATGCCAACTTTGATAATTTGATATTTGAGACGGTTGATTCAACATTGATTCACAGCCAGTTTTCGTGGGGTGGGGAATTGGCCTTGGTCTCTTTTGGCTGGAACTGTTCACTTGTATTGAATATTTTGTCTCCTTTCTTTGTTTATCTAACTATTCCAGATTAAAAGACTCAACTTCATCTCGGTTTTCTTTGTTTCTGTAAGTATTTGGACTACTCTCTTCAACATATGACTTTCCCAAAGGCTTCAAGGACAACAGCTATGTAAAGTATTAGGAGAATGTCTCTCCTAATTGTTCGGTGACGTAAGGCAAGTAAGAAAGGATCGAAGAATCAAATCGTGAAGAGAGATTCAAGGAAGTTATTTCACTGATCTTGAGATTGAGGTGTTTTAATACATATCATATGTTGCATGATTCTAAATAGATATGCATTGATTTTAATTGATCTCAAAATCTCTTTGTGTATGCATATCCGATTACTTGTTCAAAAAGTTTAAATAACCTTTCCATATTTATCTTATTCTGTGATTAAGATAAAGGTTTTGTTTGAGGGGGAGTCTTGCTTCCCTATAAAAAGGTTTTGAAACTATTTACCCTAAAAAGGTTTTTTGGTGCAAAAATTATTCTTCCTGAACCACTTGGGTTCTTGCTCAAATTGTCTTTGAAAACTCTCATTGTTTGTTTCATGAATTCCTATGCATAATCAATCACGTTCATTCTCAAGATTAGTGAGACGATTGAGTACTAGGAAGTGGTAGATAGGTTGACTAGAATTCTATGTGGATCTAGTTAGAAGTTAGGACAGTAGTAAAACAAGTTAGCATTTGTTGCTAAGTGAAAGTGTTTGTTATGAACAACACTACTTGTATACTGTAAACTTGATTGTTTCATATTAGATTGATTATTCGTGTTGGCTACGTTAAAAGCCACGCAGTGAAGTTTCCTCAGTGGTGAGGTTTACACTGCGTCAGCAAATCCTGTGTGCTTATTGTTCTTGTTGTACGTTTAATTAATTGTGAAGACTCAAACTAGATAGATTGTGTTCCATTTGATATTTTCAGTTTCTTTGTTTTTTTGTCTTACTTTTGATCAGATGGTCTTTTTTTTTGTTTTATTTTGTTTGTCATTTTTTTTTCTTTTGTCTTTTTCTTGCTTGAAGTAGCCGATGTTGATTAATTTGGGTTTTTGTGTTTTTGGCTAAGATTAATTTGGTTTGTTTAAACCGCAATTCCAACACCTGGTATAATGGTTCCAACACCTGAAACAATGGTTCCTTCGTCTCGAGTAGCAATAGTTGGTGGTCCATGAAATGGAAAAGGAACATTACTGTTCATGTGACAAGCAAAAGCAGAATTTTGTTTACCAATACTTTGATGATTCTGACTGATTTTAGATTTATCTCCTGTTCTGCACCAAAACTTTGTGGTGCGATCATTGCTACCACTACAAATCATATGACCAATAGGATGCCACTGAAGATCCCACACACTATTATCGTAACTGTTACTGTGTGCATTAGGAATTTCAACCCGGGGAGTTTCATGCCCAACAACATCACTACTCCCACTGACAAAATATTCTTCAAAGAGGATGCCAAGCTAGAGCAGTCACTTGGTTCCGGTGGCCGCGGAAAGATTCAAGTTCCTTCATAGCCCTCAAGTCGTAAAGCTTAATGACTTGATCCTTGGAAGCAGTTAGCAGCCAGTTACCATTTCTCCCTGACCTAGCATCCCACAGTTTGACAACACTGTCTTTCCCACCCGAAGCTAGTAGAGACTTTGTGGGGTGCCAGTCAACACACTTGACATTCCAACCACGGCCGGTCAATGTATGCTCTTGTTGGCCCCGTTCAAAATCCCAGATTTTAACAGTAGTATCATCCGAACATGAACAAAACTTCAAATTACTCCTACAAAAGCTCAAGTCCCGAACCGATTCTTGGTGAGCAGATTCATTGACTAGCACATTATTCATGTTACTCTTCCAATACCTGATTGTGCCTCCATCATCACCAGAGATCCAATCTTCATCATCAAAACTCCACGCCATGGACCTGATTGCATGATCATGAGCCTGAATCCTCAATTCATGGTTAAATGACTGACCATTCCAAAGAGTGAACTCCCCATTTTGAGAGCCTGTAATAAGACGCGTCCCAGAAGGTGTCCATAAAACTCGATTAATCGAATAAGCACGGGCTCTGTAATTTGTACAAGAGTGCACAAACTGTGCAGCAAATGGGTTATTAATCGAAGAACAGGCAGCCGCCGGCAACGGATCTGAGGAGGACCACTTTCGATTCTGTGTGTATCGGACGACAGAGCCGGTGTAATCAACTGTCGTTCTGATCTGGGTCTGGGTCTGGGTCTGGGTCTGCCTTCTATTCCTGATTGCACCAAAACCATCGACCTGAGGAGGAACCTGACGAGGAGGGCGTGGGCGTGGGCGTGGGCGTGATACTCTGGGGCCATCTTCACTAGTTGAAGGGAGATCGGAAATCAAGAAATTGAATTTATTTAGGGCAAAAATTTCAGAGTAAAAACAAGGGAAATTAGAATCGCAGAGCAGAGTGAGGAGAGGAGGTAAGCAATTGGGAAGAATGAGGAGAAATGCTAATTTATAATAGAGCTAGAGCAGGCCGGGTTTATTACTTAATCTAAGGGCAACTCCAACCATGGGGTTCAAAACCAGATTTGGGAGAATTATAGAACTTCTCATCTCCAACCATGGTTTTTGGGGGGTGTTGGTCCTAAATTTATAGGACTTGGGCTCATCCCAAGTCTCAAATATGTGACTTTTTCAAGACCAGAACTCGTCACTGTAGCTACGGGGCCACCAAGTGGGCTGTCTCAGCCCAACAGGCGAAGAGACGCGCCTGGAGCTGGGCTTGAAGGAGACGCGCGCGTCAGGGGAAGGGAGAAAGAGCACGCGCGCGTATGCGCTGGAGAGAGAGAAAGGCCTGATGAAGTCTGGTTCACGGGCCCTACTAGAGCTGCGTAACGGTCATCAATCTGAAGGGCTCTGATCAGTCCATTTTGAATATGGACGGTCAGATGTTGGGTTAATTTGTTTTTTTTATTTGACTGAAACGGTTAATCCAATGGCTCAGAATTTTTGGAAAAAAGTGATCAACGGCTCTTATTAATTGAAGGGTTATTATTTCCTTTTTGTTCCAAAAAAAATAAAAAAATTACCAGAAAATTGAGGGAAAAAAATATACCCGTTGGAACAGTGAATTGTAGGAAATTCTATAAATACCTACCCATTCTTTTCTATTTCCTCACACCAAATATCCTCCATCTCCTTCACAATTTTCCATTCATTAACCCATCTTCTTGTTCTTAAATATATCTTCCTTTTTTTTTGTTGTCTTGGAAAAAAATGGCTCCAAGAGGGGATTCTTGGAGACACAATGAAGAATGGTTTGTGTTTTAATTTATGATAATAAAAATTATTTTGTTGAGTAGATCATCTTCGTAAAAAAGCATTGAACTTTTATTTTCATAATAAAGCACACCACACAAATTAAAAGCACACAATACAAAGTAAAAGCATACCATACAACAATACAACCAAAGTAGGCCATGACCACTTATCATGACAACATGGCCACTTATTGAAAGCACCAAAAAAAAAAAAAAAAAAAAAAAAAAAAAACTCCTCACTAGTGGTTCTGATCGATTAGCTTGTAACTTCATGGTCCATAGGTGATCGACTAGATCATCTTGGAGGTTTTTATTCATCACTGGACATCTAACCTCCCTATAACGACGCAAGAATTGATTTAGTTGTTGCGGATTGCGATGAACATCGGTGTCCATTACTGGTCTCTTATATATCTCTGCTTTCCTTAGTCTGGTTGGGATATCATCCTGATCAAATGGCTCTGCTGCATCTTCATCATGCTCATCTTCAACAATCATATTGTGCAAGATAATGCACGTCATCATGATGTATTGAAGGTTCTCCTTACTCCACCCACGAGCTGGTCCTCTTATGATTGCCCAACGAGCTTGGAGAATACCAAATGCTCTCTCCACATCTTTTCTGTATGCTTCCTGCATCCTTGTGAAATGTTGTGTCTGCGGCGACCTCGGGTTACGGATTACTTGTACAAATGACCCCCACTTAGGGTATATGCCATCAACTAGGTAATAACATTGACGATAATGCCTATTACGTACCTGGTACCTCACTTCAGGGGTTTCACCGGTGCATACGTCATTGAACAACGGTGAACATCCAAGGACATTAATATCATTCAGGGAACCTGGAAGTCCGAAGAATGCATGTCAAATCCAAGTATCGTAGGAGGTCACCGCCTCTAAGATGATTGTGGGTTTCCCCTTGTAGCCAGTATACTGCCCCTCCCATCCGGTGGGACAATTTTTCCATTGCCAATGCATACAATCAAGGCTACCGACCATCCCCGGGAATCCCCGTTCTGCAGCTTTGTCAAGCAGCCGTCGCAAATCTACCGGTGTTGGTCAGTGGAGGTAAGTCTCATGGTACACATTCCAGATTGCTTTTGTGAAGTGCTCAAAAATCTCAATGGCAGTGATCTTCGCAATATCTAGGTAATCATCGCAGAAATCAGTTATGATGCCATACGCGAGCATTCTCATGGCGCATGTCAGCTTTTGTTCAGTGGATAAGCTGAGTCTCCCACAAGCATCTCTTGTTTGAACAAAATATGGGTCGTAGTTGGCCACGTCGCGCATCATCCTGTCAAAGACCCAAGGTTGCATTCTATATCGCCTACGAAATATGTTTGGTTCATAACTGCATGGATCCGTGAAGTATTGAGCTTTGAGTCGAAGATCCATCAGCTCTCGGTCCCTGGCCTTATAGGTACAACCTTCTGAAGAACCACCCCATTGTGAATCCTCATCTTCCAGAGTTTGGATTTGCAAGGCAGCGGCAGACATCATCAAGGCTCGTCGACGGCCTCTTCTTGATCTTTCTGCAACCATTTCGTCAAACGATTCATTGCAGAAATAGTTTGACAAAATCAAAACAGAAAAGAAAGAAAGATTTGTGTGATTTGGATATGAGAAGTGTTTGTGAATTTGTGAGGGATGAGGATGACAATGACCCCATATTTATGGACGGTTTGAGTTCATATCATTAGATAAGATATGACAAGTGGCGGACAAAGACTCAACCGTAATTTGGACAGCCAATTAGAGATTGACACGTGGCGCTGAAATCACATCGAAATTCGGCTGTTTGGCATATATGCCGACACAAAACATCAAAATATCTTCTAAATAGTTAGATTCTTTGTCGTATGTGCCGACACGTTTGTCGTATATGCCGACACAAAAAAAAAATTTAACACTTTTTTTTAATTCATTAAATAATAAGAATAATTTTTAAATATTATGATAAAATGTTAAATTATTTTTTTTACCTTATTTAATTAAATTAACATATTTTTAATATAATATTCATCAAAATTATACTCATATTATATTTTAATCAATAATAGTGAAAATAGCACCCCCATATAGCACCTCATGGTTGGAGATGAGAATTGAGTCCTATATGAATAGTGCAACAAGGGGGTGCTAAAATGAGAATAGCACCCCCAAATGGTGCCAATGGTTGGAGTTGCCCTAAAAGGAAACCCTAAAGTCCTAAAACTTCAAGGAAAGCCACAAGGGTGCGTCTGGGCTACGTCGAGTGTGGCCTGCCTTGCTCGCGTCTTCCTCTCCACACAATGTGGATGACACACAAGGGCACAGTAGAACAATCAGTTCAAAAAAAACCTCGTTACAGTAAAAAACGAATTAAGGGCTTTCATGACAAATCCCATATGCCGAACATGAATCATATGAATGAATTCCCGTAGAGTAGAACCCACAAAGCCAAATCCATATGAGATATCTGCACACTATTCTTCTTCTTCTCTTAAACCCCGTATCTTCTCGGTTCTGGATTCATGTCAGAGCTTGGCCAGATCACCCAAACGCATACCCAATTGAGAGGAAATGCCACAGAAAAGCCAAACCGCCACCGTGAGCAGTGGTCTCGGCGGTGGCCGTAACAACTAAAATGGCAACTTTTCCAAAAATTAATCCAAATCAAAAACCACGTATATAAACGTCTACAGCATGAAGAATAGATCAAGTTCAATACCTCATGCATTGAACTTCAAACCCTCGCCGAATATTGCAGGGAAACCGCCAGAAAAGCACACAACTCGTTGGCTTTCATTCTCTTTCTAAACCATTCACTGGACCAACAGAGGATAGAAGCGGAACCGCAGCAAGGAGCCTTGCGCAGCCGCTCAGTGGTCGTACGGCAGAGTCCCGACCGAGTTACTTTCGCGGGTCGGCGAACCAGAAACGGGTTGAGCATCTGGGATGTTTGATCCGATCAACCCCTTTTTAGGATTTTTTGAAATAGATCAAGTGTGGAATCAATGGTTCAGATTAGACAGTGATTGGAGTTAATGGCCCAGATCGCACTGCGAATTTTCTTTTATTTAAAACGAATTTACATAATTTCTAAGTTTTATAAATCCATAATAATTAGTCCAAATATCTAACAAATTTCCAGAAAATTTTCACAAACTCGTCACATCCCGTAATTTATTATCGAACCTTTAAATTGAATATTTTATATCTGTTTTAGAGAAACGGGAATTGAGAGAAAATTTCTGTGTATTCTCATTGATAATAGGGGCCTATTTATATAGACGATTACAATGCATAGAAACTGAATCGTACAAGGAAAGGTAATCATACATTGAATGGATATTTCTAAGATTCTCCGAGATTATCTCTAGTTAATAACTCTATTACCACTGGTCAAGTAACCTAGAGTTTGGGCCAGACACATATTCTGGATTTACTTGAACACTCCCCCTTATGTCGCTCAAACGTGGTGCTCCTCTCGTTGCCTCATTAAAAATCTTGCCGAGTAACAAAAACCCTGTGGAACAAAAATAACCTCGGTCGAAGGGGAAAAAGAGCACAACACACCCTTCACGTTTCTAGACTATACATGTAGACATCTCCCCCTGATGACTACGGTCATGAGAGTTCGAATAACTTCCGCAAACGATGCTACCAACATGTTCCTTGAAAGTGGAATTTAGGCAATGACTTAGTGAGCAAGCCTGCCACAATGTCCTCAGATTGAACCTAGTTCACTTTGATCTTGAGGAGAGTTTGTTGTTGCTGATTATCCTTGGTGTTGTCGCTTTTGATGTAGCCTTGCTTCATTTGTTCAAAACAAGCAACATTATCCTAAATGCTCGTAGGCTCATCTGTGGTAGACTTCAAACCACAATTTTTCGAACATGCATAATTATGGATCCAATCCATATACATTCACGAACCACTTCGTGAAGAGCAATGATCTCTGCATTGTTTGAAGATATAGCGACTAGGGTCTGTTCTATAGACCTCCAAGATATCACGGTTTTCACCCATGGTGAACACTTAACCAATTTGGGAATGACCTTGGTATGGGTCAGAGAGATACCCAATATCAGCAAAACCTTCCAAAACACATGTCGTTTTGGGATGGGGATAGTGGACGCAGGCCAGTGTTGGCGGCATTCCTGGTGTATGATGGGTCCAAATCCATCATCTCTCTGTATGGATAGAACAAGCTCATATCAATCGTACATCTCAAGTACCGAAAGATACCTTTTACACCAATCCAATGGCGTCGTGTTGGCGCAGAGCTATACCTTAGCTAACAAGTTCACTGCAAATGAGATGTCTGGTCTTGTGCATTGAGCTAACTACAATAATATGCATATTGTACTTAAGTAAGACACTTCTGCCTCTAGCACATCTTCGTCATCATCCTTCAGACGAAGAGGATCCTTTTCAGGATCAAGACTACGGACGATCATGGGGGTGCTTGAAGGCTTGAATTTGTCAAAATGTCTAAGCATCTATCAACACGATGCTCAAGTTCCAAACCGAGACATAATCGTGTTCTCCCAAAATCTTTCATCTCAAACTCTGATTTCAAGTGTTCAGCGGTTTCCCTTAACTCTTTAAGGGCTTCCAATGAAGATCATGTCCAACATGAACCGCGATAGAATCTGAAACTTGTTATGGAAACGCTCGGGCATATCCCTTCCCAATCAAGTAGTCACTTTAGTGAGCGTTTCAACCTTATTGTAAACGCACTCCGTGCTCTAGAGCCACTTGAATTGGGTAAATGAAGTTCACCATGAACCTTCATGTATATTCCGTATTTAGATCCCCATAGAGATACGTAGTGACCACATTCGTAAGCTGCATGATCAGTTATTTGGAAACTACCAAACTGACAGGGTAGTGGAGTGCAACGACATCCATTACGAGAGAATATGTCTCATCGTAGTCGATTCCAGGGCGTTTTGTGAGAAGCCTTGCGCCATAAGGCGAGATTACCATCTCTTTTTCTCATCACACTTTCTAACGAATACCCATTAGTCAACATGTTTTATGTCAGGAGGTGTTGGCATCACCGGCTGAAAGGCCTTCCTCTTCGTTAGAGAATCTAACTTAACCTGAATCGCATCTTTCCATTTAGGCCAAATTTCTCTACGTTGACATTCATTCATCAACGGAGCGTGGTTCGATATCATCGGAATCAACAAACTCATGCACAACGAAATGCGCAATTACATCATCAATTATGATGGAGTTTCTATCCCACGTCTCATGTACACTAGTGTAATTTTCATAGAGCTCTATATTCTCAGGAATAGGTTCTGACGTTGAGGCGTCCCCCAACGATAACCATAATCCAGAAGATTCTCATGAGATGGATTTTGAGTCTTGATGATCAAAGGATTAGAATGTGCCAAAGTATCCTTCGAACCCACGGGCCTCCCACGCATCCTAGTTGGGGCCATGGCTTGTAACGCCGGAGTGCCACTTTCTTTGGCGTTGGCGCCATACCTACCTCAGTGTAGGGTGGCGCTACGTCCTCTTGTAGGGACGTCCATCCTTGCAGGCATGTTTGCAGCAGATATGTGTGATCTCGTCACTTTAGTGGGGATCGAGAAGAGACATAGTGGGGACAGACCACGACAATTCATGTTGTTCCTGCTGAACATTGGTGTTTTTATCTCCCCCTAACGACGGGAATACTGTCTCATCAAAGTGACAACCCGCAAATCTAGCGGTAATGAGATAGCCTTGCAAGGGCATTAAGTGGCGGACGATTGTCAGAGTCTCAAATCCAACGTAGTTTCCCATTCGTCTGTAAGGACCCATCATAGAGCTTTGTGGCGGTGCAATTGGTACATAAATGGCACACTCAAATATGCGTAAATACGAAATACTTGGACCCAGTCACTAGCTGTAACTCAGAGGTAGATTGAGTGGCAATGGGTCGTAGACGAATTAGCATAGCTACATGCGATATTGCATCACCTCAAGCGGATATAAGGAGATTGGTGCGCATTACTAATGTCCTGACTACCATCGTAGTCGTTTCCGCGAGACCTTTTGGGTGTGTTCATGGGAATATGATGTCTAACATCAGTCTTATTACAATAACCATCAAAAGTCTTCGATGTAAACTCTCTAGCATCGTCAAGTCCAATTGACGGAAAAGGATGATCCGGGGAGTGAGCCCGTTGTCATATGATATTTGCTAGGAGTGTAGCATAAGCAGCATTACAAGTGGACAATGGCACAACACGTGACCAGCGTGTTTGCGTGTCAACCAATCATCATGAGATATTTAAACGTTCACAAGTTGGTTGAATCAGTCCACAGAATCCCCATGGATGCTATGTAAGAACATAATGAGTATTATCATATCCTTTGCATAGGACGGTCTCAGTCCTAATTTCCCTAAGGAACAGGCTTTGTAAACGAGCGAGAGGCTTTAGAAGCAACCAATGAGGATTGTGGTTGGTCCTGAGCGTCTGAAACGCTACTTGAAGCAAAGTTGGTGATTGTAGAATCACCTAGGGCGCCATCACCATGATGGACGCCATCCATGGCGTCATGGATAGGAATTGTGCCAGCCCTAGGCTGGTGGTGGACGGCGGCGGTGCCAGAGGCAGCAGCGGCGGTCACACTTAGTCCAGGAATCAACTTTTGATTCATGCTTCGTTTCGCTCGAAAGAGTAGATGTCCGTGTGAAGTCTTTAGTAGACGGATCATCATGACTAGGATGACCTATCCTGTCGTGACAAAGCCATTATGTGTCTAAATCCAAGAGATCTTCTCTCATAAATTTATTGGATTTAATAGCTCGAATGGTGACATAGAGTCCACTAGAGAGACACATAAACTTCTCTAAGATGCACCTTTGTTCGCAATCATTAGAGGTATTGCAAAGGAACTCATTTCTGTTCTCTACATGCGTTTTCGCATGGTATCCGTTGGCTATTCATAGGTGCAATTTGCCCTAGGAGCGTAGAGAGTTTCTGTGACAGTAATCAAGGTGCCATTTGGCAAGGGAAACTTGGGCTATTCCATGTCCTTGAATTAATATTGATGGCCCAGCCATCGTAGTCACAAAAGTAATATTCTAAGAATCAAAATGGAGTCATAATGAAAAGAACTCAAACTTTTATTCATAAGCCAACGGAGTACATCATTGTCTCTTAACAATTAGGAGAATCTAATCCAAATGCAAGCTAATGCAAAACAAAGGTAGTCGTTTGACTTCTTTCGGTAACTCCAAAATAAATATGACCAGGCGAGTAGAGAGATGTCGGTGGAGCAAAGCTCGCTTAAGTACCACTTATCTCAAAACCTTCCTAGACATCATACTCATTTTGGATGAGCCTATGTGAAGAAAAACTAAACCAATGGCATTTACGACAAAGTATATGGCAATTGCCTATTACATCTCTTGGAAAAATAAAGACTTAAACAGAATTGGCAATCTATTGATCCCAGCCAGATTTGTAGTCTTCAACCATTCACTCTAGATCTTCTTCTTGATCTTCTTGTTCCACATAGTGAGCTTCTCTTGCTTCACAATATGCTTTGTAGGCGGTGACAATTGCTTCACGAGCTCTACAAATGTGTGACCAATTACCGGATATTCCACATCGAGAACATACATCTCTTTGCTTAGACTCCATTGATTGAGGCGCTTTGAAAGCGTCATTTAGATGACTCTTACTGTTGGTGGCGCCACCAACATGGCCAGAGGCGTTGCCTCCCTCTCTCTTTCCACGTTGACCTCTTTGGTTCCGTGTTCGCCTATTTTGGTGATTACCTTCCCAAGTAGAGTAATTATATGGACCAGAACGTCCAGAAGTATCCCTAAGATTAGAGTTTCGCTCGTGGCGCCCTCTCTTAGGGGCGCGACTATAATTGGATTTCGGAATATGCTCTGTTTCCACGGATCTCGAATTATAGTTCTTCACAAGGATGTTGGCATGCTTTTCAGCGACATTCATAGCTCCAATGAGCTCATGAAACCTTGTGATACGTCCTGCAGTAACATCGATTCGATAGTTCTTAGCAACCATCAATGCAGAGACGGGGAAGGTAGAGTGTAACGTCCCGAACCCAAATTCACCGGTTTACTAGTCATTTGGACAGTAAACGGTAATTTGTTTTACTTTTACTCTTTTTCAGCAACTTTAGTGGCCCTAAAAGTTGACTTTTTGTTCGGGTCAAAATTTGGGAAAATGTTCTTCATGGAAGTTGTAGAGGACGTTAAACCGAGCGCGTGCATATGTGGTTCGTAAAAATCGGAGCTCGTATGCGATAGTTATAAGCGAAATAGTAAAGTTACTGTTTACGGTACTGTTCATGGTAAGTTTCTATAAATAGCCAAGTTACTGTGGTAAGTTTCCATTTTTGGAAACTTACCCGGCCTTTTCTCTCTCTTCTCCCCCGACATTTTCTTCCTCTTCGGCCCGATTTCTTCTCCCTCCGGTTTCTTCCTTCTCCGGCCGACCCACGACGGAATCCGGGCACCGGCAGGCTCGCCTCCTCCTCCTTGTCACGCCTGGGGTGGTGTTTGGCGGTGGCTCGACCGGTGGAGCTCGGAATTGAGCTGTGAAGGTTACTGTAGCCGATCGGAACTTTCATCGATTTCCGGCGATTCCGGCCGTTTCCGGCCACGAAATTGGCATCGAAGGTTCGGTTTTCATCACTGATCATTTCCCCTATGGCCTTGTGTCACGATTTGTTGTGTAGAAGTCGAATTGATGAATTGAAATTTTAGGGTTCTTGAGAAATTTCTGGGCTTGTGTTCATCGGCCGAATTGGAGCTCTTTCAGGTAAAATTGGAACTTGTTGTAGTTGAATGAATGGTTGGGTGTGTTGAGTAGATGCTACTGTGTTGAGTAGATGCTACTGTCCAAATTTGGTGGCCATCGGAGGTGTGTAGGGCAGTGTTTTAATTCCAGTTTTTAGCCCATTAAATTCTATAAATGTTGTAGAGCTTGTATGTGAAGTTTGGTGATTTTTGGAGAAACTTGGAATTAATTATGAATTTTTGAAGTTTAGGGTTTCGATTATCGAATTACGAGAATCCGACCGTCGGATATCTCTCGGTTCTGCTTTGGAACCTTTAGATTAACGAATTGGTATTAGTGGTATAATTTGGGCTGAATCCGAGGAGAATGGGAGATGTAAATTATGAGGAATTGAGTTTAGGAATTATATTAAATTGTTGAATAATTATTCACGGAATATAATCGTGTACAAGATGTCGTACCGAGCCCTGGCTCGATGAAGGAACTCGTATACGTGATCGTCGGAATAGTACTGTGAGTGGACTTTTGTTTTTAAGTAATTGATGCATGCATTATTTCTTAAAGTATGCTCTATTTATTCATCAATTTACATTTCGAGTATGAGATTATAAATTGATTTCGTATTATCTCATATAAATACTTTCATTATTGATTCGTTTCCGAAATTGCTTTTGATTTATAATCTTAATGGTGAATTATCTTATTTCCGAGGTTATTTCCAGAATTATTCTCTAATTATATTTTATTTCGATTTGAGACTTTTAAAGGAGTTTCGAAATGGGATTTCGATGGAATTATTTCTTGTTTATTTATTTGATCTTTGGTTTTGGCATTGGGAATGCCTTAGTAATGATTTCGGTTTGAGAATTGTGATTTTGTTTAATCTCGCTTTTCTGCTATTGATTTGGAGATACTTTTGGCGTGTGAGACACGTCGTTGGAAATTCTTTAACGAGAGATGGGGGAAGCCTTATGTATTTTGGATTTACTGGATTTTCGGTTATGTTTCCCTGTGCCATACTGAGGGGTGATTTTATCATGCTAGCATTGATTTTCCGCCTTTGTGGCGCGGTGATGGGATCACCGTAGCCCTTCCGCCTTTGTGGCGCAGGTTATTGTCTCTGTGACAGTAATTCTGTAGCCCAGTATCCTATCGCTACACTTAGTGGCGTAAGGGTATATTACGGGAGTTATGGGAGTTCTTTAGCCTGGGAGGCTATCACCCAAGCCTGAGTGGCTTATTCGTATGGCTATCATCTTCCCCTACTTATACTATTTTTGACTAGCGGGGACTAGTCTGAGTTTTCTTAACCAGCGGGGCTGGACTTATATTTTCGAGTATTGAAATTTCAATCTCTTACTCTGTTGTTTTGACTAGCGGGGCTAGTCGGTTTTCTGGAGTTCAACGTTTTTCGGATTATTTTCTTAAGTGTTCTATAAAATATAAATGTTGCATGCATCCGGATTTTATATATATCGAAAAATGTGGGAAAGTATGAAGTTTTATTTTGTTTTATTCATATTAAATTATTTATTTTTGTCCACTCACGCTAACGTTTTTATGTACTTTCCCCTGGGCCCTTCGGTTTCAAATGCCCAGTGTGCAGGAGAAATTAGTTGAGGTCGAGCGTACATGGAGTCGAGGCATAGTCAACAGTATGGCTTCCGCAATTGCCTTGAATTAGGTTTTCCTCATTTACCTTTCTATTAGAATTGCTCTGATTACCTGCGGAATTAAGGTTATTAAGTCCAGATTTGTGTGTTGTGAATCTGGTTGATGTTGTTTGAGGGAGCAGGGTGGCTCCAGGAGAATAAGGATGGGTGATTTAGAAGTGTAAATTCTCTTTCTACAGGTTTTGGGTTGTCCACTTTAGGGGAAGTTCTGCCTAATTTTCGGTAGAATTTCTTCTAAGGTGGGCCCCGCAGGTCCACTTCGGATTTCAGGGTGAAATTCGGGGCGGGTCCTGTCATAGAGAGAGTCTTCTCAATCAATATCTCATCTGTGATATCTTTACCACAGAATTCCATTAAGGATTTAATGCAAAGTGCTTCCGAGTTGTAGTCAAGAACTGACTTGAAATCACAGAAGCTGAGGCTATGCCATCTCACTTCTAGGTCAGGAAGCAGGGAGTCACGAACGTTGCTAAATCTTTCTTCGAGTGAGACCCACAACCTTCTGGGTTCTTCTTCATTCATACACTCGTACTAGAGTGAATCATCCATTTGACGAGTCATTAGGATGATGGCTTTTGCCTTATTTGCCTCTAAGGCTGCTCTATTTGTTTCCAAAGCTTGAGCTTGCTCAACAGTTAGCACGTCCTGGCTAGGCTCGAGAATCGTATTCAGGATTCCATCGGCCTTAAGATGCTGGCGGACATTACGAACCCACCTGTGATATCTAGAGCCATGCTTTCCCAATGGAGCAAAGTCCAATTTGTTCAGGTTACTCATCCTGAAAGAGAACAAGAAATTAGGGTTAGTTTCATAGCGTAAAATGCTACCACAAAAACATATAAAATTTCTGAGCGTAGTTGCTCCCAAGAAATTATGAATTTTTGAGTGTAATCGCTTCCAAGAAATTCAATTCCAAGAGGTATTGGATTAGATCGAAACAATGACGTAAGTGGTCGATCATAAATTCTCTACAAACTCTAAGTTTGGAGATCTCAACAAGCTCCAAGCTTGGAGTGAGCACGAACCCCCACAGTTTGGCTTAATTAGGTCTCCCCTATGATGAAGAAATGGGGGTAGAAGAAGGGAGTTTGCAAGTCCCCGGGAAAAAGAAGAGAAATTGAATAAAAACTCAAAAAATGGAACTTTTAGTAAAAAATACCTTGAAATAGGTCGCCGGAAAATTTGGCATGAAAAAGGTGGTCGGAAAAAGTCAACGGAAATCGGGCCGGAAAAGTCGCCGGTCGCTGAAAATCTGGCCGAGCTGACGTGGCACCGGAATGCTGACGTGGCAGAATCTCTGATGACGAGGCTGTGCTAACTGGCTTGCTGACGTGTCGGTGCACTCGCACAGTGGGCCAGTGGGCTGCCCTCCTTTTTTTTTTTTTTCTTCTCTTCTGACTTGGGCCCGCCTCTCCCTTTCTTTTCTGCTTCTGGGCCGCGTCTCTCCTCTAGGCTGCTTCTTTCTTTTCTTTCTTTTTCACTAGCAGAGATGATGCTGGTCCGGTCACGTTTTGATCGGTTTCTGGATATCTGGTCCCGATTCCTGGAGCTTGGGGTCGAGTTGGCTTTGGTGGCAAAGTATGACCGTGAAAAGATGTCTGGAAGCTTGTGAACCGGACAGGGATATTTTTCTCTGCTTGGAGGGCCGGTTCGGTACTTTTTTGTCCTGTTCTGGGGGTGGCGCCGCCGGTTCTGGGGTCCTGAATTGAAGGCTTCAATATATGTGGTGGTGGTTGCTAGGGTTTGAAGGCTACGAAATTAGGGTTTCAGGGTTAGGGCTTCGTGCTGATAACGTGTTTTAGAGAAACGGGAATTGAGAAAAAATTGCTGTGTATTCTCGTTGATAATAGGGGCCTCTTTATATAGAGGATTACAATGCATAGAATCTGAATCGTACAAGGAAAGGTAATCATACATTGAATGTATATCTCTAAGATTCTCCGAGATTATCTCTAGTTAATAACTCTATTACCACTTGGTCAAGTAACCTAGAGTTTGGGCCAGACACATATTCTGGATTTACTTGAACAATATCAAAAATATTTTAATTTTTGTAGGTCACAAAGTCTAGGAAGTTTCTATAAAAATTTCTATTTATTTTTTTATCTTAAAAAAGTGTCATTTATTTTGTTTAATAATTTTGTTTCAGTAACAGATTTTGTAGAAAGTTATAATAAACTACACATTACTTGCATTATATTAAAATGCGTAATTATTTTTATAATTAAAAAATGCTTTTTTATTTCAATAGTCGAGGTGAACTTTTTCCACACTAGACATATTTTTCATATTTTGTGAAATTTAAAGAAAAAATGAAATTAAAATCTGATAAATTAAAAATGTTCTATGTGTTTATTGCGTAGTAATCTTATCTTATATAATTAAGCCAATTCTTGAGGAAATGGTTAAATTTTTAAAGTACCATATATGCCCTCACATAATATAAATATTAATAAATAAATTATTTTTATATGAGGATAAGATAGTCAATAGACTATATCGTATTTGAAAAAAATTGCAATACCTCCCATGAAAAAGGAGAAGCTTCCCCAAAATCAGGGACACAAATTGCTATAACTTTTTTAATTTAAAAAAAATTAAAAATAAAAGCCAATTAACATGTGCGGAGCACATGTTAAGGGGCTAGTATGTATTATGTAAAAATATTAACCCAAAATTTATGCTTATACTTTCATAAACAGAGTCGAATCATAATGAGATAAATGTCCCAAAATTTTGGATCGCACAAAATCCTTATCTCTACTACTATAAATGGAAGCCATTCTTTTGGTGTCAAAGGCTTCACCAAAAACTTAAATTGACATATATTCCTTTTGAATAAAATAAATACATCTAAAAAAAATAAAAGAATATCATAAAAGAAGAAAAGAGTGGGTTAGAAACACAATTTCAATCCATAAATTGTTGCATGTAGTTTCTTAACTTTTATTCTCTTTAGTGGCTGAAATTTGAGACCAAAAGGTATCAAGATTTTTGTTATTATTACTCCGGGTATCGCACGGGTATAACGCTAGTAGCCTATTAATGCAGTCTAGCATGTTTATTTGTTGTAGACTTGTAGAGAAAAGTATACCTTTCAATATGAACAAGGTGAAAAAAATAGAATTTGACAAATTCAACCGTTGGATGTGATCAAGGCAGGGAAATATAGCTATAGTAAAAAATTAACGTTTCTCCATTGATAGATATATTCAGTTATTCACACCGGTGTCTTCGTCGGAACTGGGGGTGCCAAAACAAATCCGTCGAGCCAAAACTTAAAAGCCTAGGTGGGTCGCTTTATTGGGGGATGTGACAACCATAGAAAAAATAAATAAAATAAAATAAAAAAGGACAAGAAGTTATAAGTTGGTAACAGAAATGGATAGAGAAGAGAAGAGAAGAGAAGAGAGGAGAAGAAAGGAGGGTGAAGATGTCGTCCACATGTTTGCTACCACCTATCAATGGAGGCCACCTTCTCTTCTCTCTCAATCACCATCGCCTCTCTGCAACTCCCACTCCCTACAAGTAACTCCTCCTCCTCTCTAACTCTTTTCTCTTTTTCACTCCACATGTCTTTTGCTGACCCAATTCTTATTGAAGAAGAATACAATTGTCTTTTTAAGGATGAAACTCGCATACCCACTTCTCAGTGGGTTTCTATAATTTTTGTCCATGTTCTGTTTTTTTTTGTCCATGTTCTGTTTGGTTGCTCAAAATTTGAAAAACCGGGAACTGTACATTTTCCAGTAATGATGTTTTTTCTTTACCTTGTTCATTTCTGCTGAAGAAATTATTATTCAGAGAAGAATCAAAATTTAAATTTTTAATGCCATGACTCACATTTTGGGTAACAAAGAGTTACCAGATAGAGAGAACAGTGCATTCCATTCTTCCTCTTCTTTTTCGCCATCTCGATAATAATGGTAGTGTTGTGTTTTTTTTTTTTTTAACATTTCATGCGCCACAAACTGTACTGTTTCTTTCTTCTGGGTTATGTTTGTAAGATTTAAGAAAGATAAATTGGATGGAATTGCAAGAGTAGTGTTGAGGGTGCAAAAAGGTTGGTTGGTTAAAGCAAATGGAGTTCAGAGCCATAATGTAACCTTACAGTTCATGTCATGATCAAATGTGAAAATGTTTCCGTTTATTGTTGATATATGGCGTTACTGTAATGCATTAATCCGAGTGCTTTGATTGTTATCACGAGTTCATATCCTCTTTAAATTAATTATGAGAGGAGTTCTCCTAGTGTTCAGGTTTAGCCTTCTTTCGGTACTTTTGCTAATAAAGAAAAAACTGACAAAGGAAAGTCAGGGAATACCTCTGCATTTTTCAATGAATAACTTCTGCTTTAACATGATATGGCTGGGCAAGAATGCTGATAGAGATTCTGTCGTAAGATAAGTGCCTGCACTGCAGAAGGTAAAAATGACCTCAAACAGGAAGCACAAGAATGAAATTGATTATCTGTAGTCACCAGGATCGCCTTATTCATCAGTGGTTGGGGATCTGACTAAGTACTGTCAGTTAGTGAAGTTATATCTTTACTGGCTGTCTCTTAAGTGATTTAGGATTTATACTCGGTAAGTTGCTAGCATGTTTCTCTCTAACAAATATATTGAAAAATTGCTTACTTTTCCAGGTGGGGATGGAGAAGATACCAGGCTGGAAACATAGTTGCTTACAGAACCAATGGCCACGCCCTTCAAATGTTGCCCAATCCTAATGTATGCACCCAAGGATTCCACATGTATAACACCAATATATTTGGTTTGAATATGGTCAAAGATTTTTTTAGGTATGTAGTTGGTAGTTTAATCAATTAGTGTTGGGTATCTAGGCTATAGATATATATGCTTCACTGCTTGTTTGATGTTACTTGATTATGATTTAAGCCTCAGTTTATAGAGTGCAGGTGAAGCTGCATTTTAAAAAAAGATTTAAGTACTAAGAAGAGTAAAATGACCGCATGTAACGAGTTTAAGATTTCAAGTACAATTTCTTAGTATTCTATCCTAAATAGTTAGACTGCTGTATAAGACATGTTATTCAATTCCAAATCTGCTTGACATAGTGGAAAATTGGAGTGGAGTAAGTCTTCAAATTATATTGAAGTGCATTAAGTTACTAATTCTTCATCCTGTCATCTAAATAGACATTGTTTTTTCCATGCGTCCTTATAAGGTGAGCAAGGATGTTCCATTCTTGTTAGTACAATCCATCATACATCAGCTGAGCATCGGTAATTAATTGTTGTTGACTGGTTTCAAGCTGCATCTAAGGATGTGTCAGCACTGCTATTGTGAAACAAGTTATCCATGACTTATTATGTAGGGAATTCTATAGGATATCAATCTTAAAAAATAAGAAATGACTATGAGATTAATGAAGCATGGTGTTATATATTGCTTACTAATTTCAGAGTTTTTAGAAAAATTGTCTGAACTATGCTTGTCAAAATCATGCTAATTTAGAAGTCTCGAATAAGTTGCATCTTTCACTTGTTATTTTCCATGCCTTGACAACCTTTTCGCATGACCAAATTGAAGTCAACTGGTGAAAATAAGTTTACTTATTATATGCCATCTTTACCATCTGTTGTTAGCTTGGAGTTCACCAAAGGAAACCATGTTTTTTCTTGAAAAAGAAAGATGTTTGATATCTATTTTGTTTTGGTACAGGCGTCTCAAAAGAAAGGAAATAATGAGGTGATCATGGTTGATCCTTTGGAAGCCAAGCGATTGGCTGCCAAACAAATGGAAGAAATTAAAGCAAAGGAGAACTTCAGGGTAAGGAAAACTAACTTGTCTGGAAAAATTTAGTACCATCAGTTATTGGCTACAAATTTCTCAACTTTACCATTCATGGAAATAATTGATGAGGACATCATAGTCAAACCTTTTAAGGTTTACGAGCGAAAGAAATGAAAAAAGAGAGCAGCTAATCACTCCCTTTCTATATGGCTTGATTAATTGCTTTCATTTTAGAAGTCTCTAGGCAGGTGTCTTTCAGTTTCAGTTTGGGAATTTTAAGGTTTCTTTATTATTTCAGTTTCAGTTTTAGGAGTTTAAATTCCTTTATTAGGTCTTTTATGCTTCAGTTTTGTGAAGTGTACAGCCCTAGCTATGAATGAGTCTTTAATGCTAGTTAATATGAGCTATCTGCTCAAATATAAATAAGTGTAAGTGCTAAGTGTAAGTGCCAAGTGGCCATATATGTCTTGATGAATAAAAAAATTTCAGAGTAGTTCTCAGTTTTCCTGAGATTGGAGTGTTGGTGTGAAGCCTTGTGTGAGTGAGAAACCTGGGAGGGATTCCTAGGTCATAGTTTTCACTTTCTACCCTACAAAACCTGCGTGTTAAAGCCCTAAACCTTAGAGTTTGTTGATCCTGGTGTCTAGGCAGTGAATTTACTGCATCAATAATTATAAAAGCACTTTGTATTAAAAACTAATTTGCTGATGTACCACTTTTTAGATTCAATCTTCTCTACATGATATCGATTTCTGTAGTATAAAACTTGGTTTCTTACAAGGCTTGTATAATTTATTTTCTTATTTGTTTCCTCATCATGACAAAAATACATGATAATTGGTGTCAGCTGATGTTGAAATGCAGTCTAGTACTAATATATTTCTACAAATAAATGTAATGATTATAGAGAAAACGACAAATAGAAGCAATTAATGGCGCATGGGCGATGATTGGTCTGACAGCAGGCTTGGTTATTGAAGGTCAAACTGGAAAAAGCATTCTTGTTCAGGTTTAGTTTCCTGATTTTCTGTGACTGCTCATACACACAAGAGTTTATTGGTTTATAACTTATTTTCTGTCTATTCAGTGATTTTATTGCAAATCTTTGCTCTTCAGCTGGCTGACTACTGGAGTGCTATTGTCGACTTTTTCATGCTATAGAGATTTGGATGTCTGGCTGAAGAATTGCAGATTCGTTGCTGTATCATTCTTTACAATTGTACGTATATGATCTTTTAATTAACTGTTGCATCTGCCAGCATATTTATACCTTATATGTTGTGCTTGTATCACAGCCTCCTGCTGATCTGTTATAATTCATGGTGGCATTCTTTTCATTTGGAACTATATTGGGTAGAAGAATTTCCCCTTTGCAATTTTGCACAACTTTTTGGTTACAAACTTCCGAGAAATTGTGAAGACTAGGGGTTTTGGGTGATGCGTAGATGCTTTAAAGTAGAGCTCAGATGAGTAGATGGATTCTTCCAAACTTCCTTCTCCAGGAGCGGACCAGGGTTGGCCTTGAGATTAGTGATAAACATAAACTGCTGAGCTGAGGTTTATTGGGTCCATCTCTTACTAGTGTTTTCATGTATTCCTCTCCAGTCCTAGAATGACTAAACCCTAGTTTCCTGCTGGGTAACAGCTGTTTATTACTAGAGTCTTGTTCAGGAACACCGTTTTAGCTCCGTACTTTTGTGAAAATGGAATCATGATTCTGCATGTTTCATGAACAAATCTTTACCGGTGTTGGGTGAAATAATAACGTAGAGGAGTTGGGTAATTCTCCTAACGAGCAGTAGTTCAGTTTTAGGTATCACTACTGATAAAGATAGATATTTCTGATGAGCCCTAAACCCTAAATGATTCTGTTATTTTCAAATATGATGTCTAGTTGTCTACACAATTTGATAGGGTAGTCCCAAGATTGTAGGCAACTTTACTTCTTTGTTCTGGAGACATGAAAATAGTTGGATTGGCTTCATGGGCTTTTGATATGGAGTTCTAAGCAGTATTGGGCCATACTTGGATACAGTGAAAGGAGTACCATAGATGATGAAATGATATTGGCAAGACATTTGTTGTTTCTTATTCGTAAAAAAAAAAAGACATTTGTTGTTTCTTGTTGTACTACTAGAGCATGTTTGTTTCACAGACTGTCATTGCCCATCTTAATTTCTACAACAGTCCTAGACTCCTCGAGCTTGGTACTATTCTACTACCTGACTCATGTTTGTTGTTGGCAGGACTAAAGAGATAATAGGACTAAAGAGCAGAATATGCAGCATTTCTGTAGGAAATCCATATCAATAGGCAGCATTTCAGTAGAAAATCATCACATGGAGAAAACTTAAAATCCAGATCAATAGACAGCATTTCAGTAGGAAAATACATTCAATCAAAGCATTAGATCCACGATTCAATCTCCACATGATGAGGAGGAGATCAAGAGAGATATCAATCTCCAATCGAAAATTTACCATCTAACATTAATTGGGCTTCCTCCCTTTCAAGGCATTGTACTTGCTGTGGATCATCTTTTTTATAAAGGTGTGCATCTGAATGGAGTCACGATCTGCCCAGTGGCCGATCTGAAATGAAATTGGAGAGAGAGGATTAAAGAACCAGAAATCCTCCTTCTACAGAGAAATTTCAGGAATTGATGAGAAGAAATTGAAAATCTAACAATTCAGACGAAGCTTAGTTGCAGGTAAAAGGAGGTGAGGTCGTGACTCGTGAGGATGATGAGAGAATGATGAACAGAAGCGATGCGTAGAACGAGGCTTCCACAATTCCATGGTTTTTGACTTTTTGGTGTTATTGTGGGGGAGATTTTGAGACTCTAGAGTCTCATTTAAAAGAGTCCATGTTGTTGTCAAACATGGGATAGTGTAACACAAGCTAAATAAGAGAATGTCCAATCCCATGTAACAAACACCCCCTAACGTCCATGGAAAATTGAAGTACTAATTTGTTCTTTTTCTCTTCGGTTTCAAACTGACTGCGTCCCATCGTAATTTATCTATGATGTCAGTGAGATTCGAACTTATAACTTTCACGGTGTTTGATTTCTCATGAGACCAACAGGTTACAATTTATCGGCAGCCTGAAAAATTGAAGTAATTAGCCCCTTCATTTACATTTTCCTAGTAGTTGACTTCTGTTAGTGGCCGGCGCTTAACTGCTAGGAGTACCAACAAAATTAGGTACCAGAATAGGAAGATATAATAATATTATTGACATCCCAAAAACAAACACAATTGCAAACCCCAAGTTGGTGTTAACTATTAAATAGCCACCCAATCAACCCCTATAAAAGTAGCTCCCACTTCATGTCATTTGAATCAAAGTTAATGAGAGTTGCTACTAATATGAAAATATAGTAAAGGCAAAAGAATAGAATATCTGGGACATATTCTATGTTTAGGACAGTCTGTATATCTAACTGGAAATGGTTAGCATGGTAAATTGAATCCGTGAGTCACTCTTTCCTTGGAAAAATAAGGTATTGCTCAATCAGACTCAACGAGATAAAATATTTAGGACGTAGTCTATGACTCGATCTTATTGATAGGAAACAGTAAACTAGGGGCAAGAAACTATAATCCAATCTATGAACGACACATAATCTCATTTCTTGAATAGCTGGTCAAATCGAAGTTCTATGGAAGTGCTCTTTGATCAAGATTATTTGTTTTGACCACTGAGTTAATGAAAATTCAACTTGAAACGCACACGAAACATTTTAAATTTTTATCAGGGAAAATTCCACAAATGGTCACTCAACTATGACTCATTCGACACTTTGGTCACTCAAGTTTCAAATATATCACTTTAGTCACTCAAGTATTACACTTTCATTTACAAAAGTCACCCAAGGGGCATTTTTTCTCACAACAAAGTGACTTTTGTGAATGACAGTGTAATACTTGAGTGACCAAAGTGATATATTTGAAACTTGAGTGACCAAAGTGTCGAATGAGTCATAGTTGAGTGACCAAAGTGACTATTCTCCCTTTTTATCATGAAACTAAATTTTAGTATAGTTCAATCTCTCGTCAATAAGCTCGTAATGGTATAATCTCTTTGTAGTGGACTCCCATAAAGCTATCTAAATTCAGAATAAAATTGGGCTTTCACCTCTGCGGTGTGTCCGGTGTGATACTATATATCATTCTCTAGACATGTTTGTGTTGAATTGTGATTAGGTTTTATTAGAGAATTCCATGGTTAGTCCTTTTTGCTTGGTGTGATGTATTTGTAACAATATGAGGAATTTCACTCCACGACAGAGAAACTATGGAGTTTTCACTTTTTCTCGATCGGTATGTAGTAAGGTTTCAAATTTCTCCGAAACTACTGAAATTTTCATCGAAATTTCTGTAATTTGAAATTATCGAAATGAAATTCATATGCTATATCATTTCCGTCAGGAGTTTCCGAAATTTTTCAAAAAAATTTTGTACATTTCTGCGAAATTCTTAATTTCCAAAATATCTACACACAAAATATATTTAAAAATTCACACAAAAATTTTGTCCGAAATTTCTTCAAAATTTCTGTGAGATTTGTATGCCACTGCCAAAAAAGGTTTTTGCTCATATTTTCATAGAGAAAATATGAAATTTTGATTTTTTTTTCCAATCAAGTTGAATACAACAATAAAACTTTTTTGCTTTTATCTGCTACCAAAATCATTTCTAAAATTCATGTACTTGGGAGCACTATTGTATGATACCAAATGGAAGCAGTTCAACCATATGGATCGAACCACATCGTAGTAGCTCTTTTTATTAATACTTTATATTGCTTTTGTTGTACTTGTTTATTTTCATTCAAGGGGTTTTGGTGTTACGTCTCCCCCTGGTTGTATTTTATTATTAGTTAAAAAGGCGTGATGGCCAAGCCTCCCACTGGGCATTCACATTATCAATATACAACAGAATTATAATTACATATAGATAAACATACTCTGTGTGCCTTGTCTGGCCTAGCGAGGCGGCGAGCTGTTTGCTTGATCAAATGGACGCAACCTCCTAGTGGCAGGATGAAACGTAGTGTCGCCGGATTTATCTCTGTGCGGCAACATAGTGGGAAAATTGTGTTATTTGTAATGATGATTCTTTGTGATAGAGTTATCTTTCCGGTATGTCACCGCTATGTCAAATCAAATAGAGTAGCCATTCGTGCACTCTTTGCTAATTGGTGCTTGTTAGAATACATAGACTTTATGGAGACTCCTGGTATTATTTCGGGATGTTCTCTTAATGCTTATTGTAATCTAGGGTTTAGGCTCTACGTCCCCCCCATGTATTCTGTAGTTTCATTGATCAAGGCTTGAGGGCAGCCACACCAGCCCCTTTCAAAAAAAAAAAAAAGATGGGTCCTTGACCCAAAGCACCAAAATTGGCCAAAATTATCCCACTTACCCCGACAACAGATTTTTATTCCCACTAACCCAATTTAGAGTACAATGACAAATATACCCTCAGTCAAATTAAACAACTACAATTAATGCCACTCTCTCTCTCCAGCACGACTCCCTCTGTCCCTCACGCTCTCGCACTAGATCGAAGAAATCTCGTTAGGTTTCAGGTATGGGTCGTCGACGCAAGAGATGAGCTGGTGCTATAGAGCTCCGGCGGTCTGGTATCGGTCGTCAAAGAAGGCCGGCAGTCTCGCCTCGATCGTTGGCGCAGGTTCTCGGTCTGGGTCAAAGGACGACCCCGTCACCGGCACCTCTCTCTCTCCCTCTCCCTCTCTACACGCAACTCTCCCATGGCTTGTTTAACCAGAATGACATTTGTATCAGAGGCATACGCAATCCACTAGTAGTATCACTCTCCGACGACGTTCTTGAACTAGTATGCTAATCGGCTATATTCTCCAGCAGTGTGTTGGGTCGAGAAGAAGGCGCACGACCTGGATTTTTTTTATTTTATTTTTTTGGTAAATGGGACAGAAGGCGTATAAGAAAAGAAAAAAGAAAAAAAAAAATTTATTGGGGCAATAGACGTCTATTAGGGGTCAATAATTGATGTAATCTCCTCGTTTTTTTTTCTTTCTTTAATCAAAGTTGTATTTGTCTAAATTTAGGGAGGTTAGTGTTTAAGGAAAACTGAATTGGGAGAGAATTGAGTCCTGCTTTCATTGATAATAGGGGCCTCTTTATATAGAGGATTACAAGACATAGAATCAGAATTGTACAACGAAAAATAATTGTACAATTAATCGGATATCTATGAATATCTCTAATTCAAAACTGTATTACAACTAGGTCAAGTAACCTAGAGTTTGGGCCAGACACATATTCTAGATTTACTTGAACACTCCCCCTTGTGTCGCCCAAACGTGGTGCTCCACTCGTTGCCTCATTAAAAACCTTGCCGAGTAACAAAAACCCTGTGGGATAAAAATAACCTCGGTCAAAGGGGAAAAAGCACAACACACCCTTCACGTTTCGAAACCATACATGTAGACATCTCCCCCTGATGTCTGCATCTCCCCCTGATGACTACGGTCATGGGAGTTCGGATAACTTCCGCAAATGATGCTACCAACATGTTTCTCGAAAGTGAAATTTATGCACTGACTTAGTGAGCAAGTTTGCCACACTGTCCTTAGATCGAACCTAGTTCACTTTGATCTTGAGGAGAGTCTATTGTTGCTGATTATGCTTGGTGTTGTCGCTTTTGATGTAGCATTGTTTCATTTGTTCAAAACAAGCAGCATTATCCTAAATGCTCGTAGGCTCATCTGTGGTAGACTTCAAACCACAATTGTTCGAACATTCACGAACCACTTCGTGAAGAGCAATAATCTCTACATTGTTCGAAGATATAGCGACTAGGGTCTATTTTGTAGACCTCCAAGATATCGCGGTCTTACCCATGGTGAACACTTAACTAGTTTGGGAATGACTTTTATGTGGGTCAGAGAGATACCCAATATCAGGAAAACCTTCCAAAACACATGTTGTTTTGGGATGGGGATAGAGGATGCAGGCCAGTGTTGGCGGTGTTCCTGGTGTGTGATGGGTCCGAATCCATCGTTTCTCAGTAGGGATAAAACAAGCCCATATCAATCGTACATCTCAAGTACCGAAAGATATCTTTTACACCAATCCAATGGCGTCACGTTGGCGCAAATCTATATCTAGCTAACAAGTTCACTGCAAATGAGATGTCCGGTCTTGCGCATTGAGCTAAGTACAATAATGCGCCTATAGATACGTAGTGACCACATTCGTAAGCTGCATGTTCAGTTATTTGGAAACTACCAAACTGACAGGGTAGTGGAGTGCAATGACATCCATTCCAAGAGAATATATCTCATCGTAGTCGATTCCAGGGCGTTTTGTAAGAAGCATTGCGGCATAAGGCGAGATTACTATCTCTTTTTCTCATCACGCTTTCTAATGAAGATCCATTATTCAACAGGTTTTATGTCAGGAGGTGTTGGCATCACTGGCTCAAAAACCTTCCTCTTCTTTAGAAAATCCAACTTAACCTGGATTGGATCTTTCTATTTAGGCCAAATTTATCTACATTGGCATTCATTCATCAACGGAGTGTGGTTCGATATCATTGGACTCAACAAACTCATGCACAACGAAATGCGCAACTACATCATCAATTATGATGGAGTTTCTATCCCACATCTCATATACACTAGTGTAATTTTCATAGAGCTCTATATTCTCATGAATAGGTTCTGACGTTGAGGCGTCCCCCAACGATAACCATAATCCGGAAGATTCTCATGAGAATGGATTTTGAGTGTCGATGATCCAAGGATTAGGTTGTGCCAAAGTATCCTTCGAACCCATGGGCCTCCCATGCATCCTAGCTGGGGCCATGGCCTATAACGCCAGAGTGTCACTCTCTATGGCGTTGGTGTCATGCCTACTTCCATGTAGAGTGGCGTTACGTCCTCTCTTAGGGACGTCCATCCTTGCAGGCATATTTGCAGCAGATATGTGTGATCTCCTCACTTTAGCAGGGATCGAGATCGGACATAGTGGGGACAGACCACAACAATTCATGTCGTTCGTGCTGAACATCTGTGTTTTTATCTCCCCCTAACGATGGGAAGATTGTCTCATCAAAGTGACACCCGCAAATCTATCGATAAGGAGATTGCCTAGCAAGAGCATTAAGTGGCAGACGATTGTTGGAGTCTCAAATCCAACGTAGTTGCCCATTCGTCTGTAAGGACCCATCATAGAGCGTTGTGGCGGCGCATTTGGCACATAAATGGCACACTCAAATATGCGTAAGTACGATACTTGTACCCAGTCACTAGCTGTAACCAGTGTTCTAAAACTTGGCCGCCCAGGCCGCCTAGGCGCTGGGCGGCAGCAGACCGAGGCGATTAACGGCAAATCGGAAGCCTTAGGCGGATAGAATTTGGGCGGCCACCTAGGCGGCCTGGGCGTCCGCCTGGGCGCTCTGGGCGTTCTGGACAATTCAACTTCAATTCTACCTCTTTCTCGTATATTCTAGCTTGCTAACTACAACAACTTAATAAGCTAAACACACATCCCACACATCCCAGACAAATCCGAGCTCCACCACAACTCCATAGGTCATTGCAGACAGAACCATTGATTACAAAGTTCCAATACCAGCCACAGATTTCGATCCACACAACAAGAACCAAACTACCACTCAAGAATTCGAATTATACCTTCAGAAGTCGGAAATCCCTTGAATCAACCCAAGCTCAGTTTCCCCAAGCTCACTGCCAAAACTAGAATGGTGATGAATTGATGATTCGTCGGGCTACAGCCTGGAAGGCGTCACAATACCTCGCCTAGACCACAGGTGGCCTAAACGGTGGCAGAAATCACCGGAAATTGCAGAGATCGTCGGAGAAGTCTCGGAGCTTTCAGTCGTCGACTCTCCTTCTCCGTTTAGTGCATGTACGATCCAAGGATAGGAGGTTTCTGGCGACAGCGAGACGAAGACGATGCCGGTGGTCCGCCGCTGTGCCGTGGCCGGAAGGAGTGGCGCCGGTCGGGTCGTGCTTCGGGTCTGAGAGCACCGAGCTCTTGGGCTCTCTCTCTCTCTCGAGCTTATTCTCTCCCTCTCTCTTTGATTTGAGAGATTTCATTAAGGCTATTGGAGAATAGAGATAACGAGGGAGAGGGGAGCAGAGCAGGAGGAAAGAGATAAGCTTTTTCCTTTTTTGTCTTTCACATATTCTCTTTTTGACGGAGACTAAATGAAGTGGTCTTCCCTATATATGTTCCCCAAGTTCCCTCTGTTCCCCCTTTAATTCATTGGTTTGGAATCTTATAATAAAATATAGTTGTATAGAATATTTTATTATTCTTTTTTATAAGTTATAATAACTAATAAGTCTTCATATATTCATTTAAAGGCTATATATACTCTTATATATATTTTTATATGATATATAAATAAATAAAAATTAAATAATACAAAACCGCCTAGGCGCCGCCTAGCCGCCTGGGCGCTCCTCCCTAACCCACCGCCCGACTAGCGCCTAGCGTTTTTTAGAACCTTGGCTGTAACGCAGAGGTAGATTGAGTGGCGGTGGGTCGTAGACGAATTAGTATAGCTGCATGCGATATTGCATCACCCCAAGCGGATATAGGGAGATTAGTGCACATTACCAAAATCCGGGCTACCATTAGAGTCATTTCAGCGAGACCATTTGAGTGTGTACATGAGAATATGATGTCCAACATCAGTCCCAGTGATATGTAATAACCATCGAAAGTCTTCGATGTAAACTCTCTAGCAATGTCAAATCCAATTGACTAAATAGGATGATCCGAGAAGTGAGCTCGTTGTCATATGATATTTGCTAGGAGTGTAGTATAAGCAGCATTTACGGGTGGACAATGGCACAACACGTGACCAGCGTGCACGTGTTTGCGTGTCAACCAACATCATGAGATATTTAAGCGTCCACAAGTTGGTTGAATCAGTCCACAGAATCTCCACGGATTCCATGTAAAAACAGAAAGTCGTTTGTCATATCCTTTGCATAGGACGGTCTTAGTCCTAATTTTCCTAAGGAACATGCTTTGTAAAACGAGCGAGAGGCTTTAGAAGCAACCAATGACGATTTTGGTTGGGCCTGAGCGTCTGAAACGCTATTTGAAGCAAAGTTGGTGATTGTAGCATGACCTGGGGCGCCATCGCCATGATAAGGACTGTGCCAGCCCTAGGCTGGTGGTGGACGGCGGCGGCGGTCACACTTAGTCCAGAAATTAACTTTTGATTCATGTTTCGTTTCGCTCAAAAGAAAGGATGTCTGTTTGAAGTCTTTAGTAGACTGTTAATGTCTAAGATTGGGCAGTAGCCTAATCTTGGTTAACGCTGGTCCGGTGGGCGGACCGCTACTTGTGATATTCTCAGAGCTTCCGCTATGTGTCAAGTAAAATACAAAGGGGCGTCAGAGGCAGACCGCGCTGGGCGGTCTTCTCTACTCCGATGCCTAAGTTAGTCAATGTATTTATGTTGACAGAATAACAGTAGGTAAGTAGTAAATGCGTAATTAATGAGGAGAGAGGAGTGAACCTTTTATAGGTGGGGAAGAGGCTGACCTCTTCCATGTTTTCGATGTGGGACTGACATGCTTCAGGTCCCAGCTTCTGGAGCTTCTGATGCTGTTTTGGCGCGGCGTGTCAGCAGTGATCTGGGGGTGAGCTGGGGCTCAGGCGATAGCCTATCTGGAGGTGTTTCCGTAGGTCTCACCATTTATAGTCGTTGGTACCGCTGGCGGTAGTATGAGCGTGGCTCATTATAGCTAATTATGCTTGGCAAATGCTCATGTAAGTACATAGACGGATCATCATATCATGACCAAGATGACCTATCATGTCGTGACAAAGCCAATATGTGTCTAAATCCAAGATATCTTCTCTCATAACTTTATTAGATTTAATAGCTTGAATAGTGACATAGAGTCCACTAGAGAGACGCATAAACTTCTCTAAGATGCAATCATTAGAGGTATTGCAAAGGAACTCATTTTTCGTTCTCTACATGCGTTTCTGCATGAAATCCATTAGCTCGAATAGCTCAATAGGGTGTGTTTGGCCCTAGGAGCATAGAGAGCTTTTGCGACATTAATCAAGGTGCCATTTGGCAAGGGGAACTTGGGCTATTCCATGTCCTTGAATTAATACTGATGGCCCAGCCATCGTAGTCACAAAGTAATATGCTCAGAATCAGAATGGAGTCATAATGAAAAGAACTCAAAATTTTATTCATAAGCCAATGGAGTACATCATTGTCTCTTAACCATTAAGAGAATCTAATCCAGATGCTAGCTAATGCAAAACAAAGGTAGTCGTTTGACTTCTTTCGATAACTCCAAAATAAATATGACTAGGTAAGTAGAGAGATATCGGTGGAGCAAGGCTCGCTTAAGTACCACTTATCTCAAAATCTTCCTAGACATCATACTAATTTTGGATGAGCCTATGTGAAGAAAAACTAAACCAATGGCATTTACTACAAAGTATATAGCAATTGCCTATTACATCTCTAGGAAAAATAAAGACTTAAACAGAATTGGCGATCTATTGATCCCAACCAGATTTGAAGTCTTCAACCCTTCACTCTAGATCATGTTCTTGATCTTCTTGTTCCACATAGTGAGCTTCTCTTGCTTCACTATATGCTTTGTAGGTGGTGACAATATTTCCACGAGCTCTACAAATGTGTGCCCAATGACCGGACAATCAACATTGAGAACATACATATTTGTGCCCAGACTCCATTGATTGAAGCGCTTTGAAAGAGTTATTTGGATAGCTCTTAGTGTTGGTGGCGCCACCAATATGGCCAGAGGCGTTGCCTCCATCTTTCTTTCCACGTTGACCTCTTCGGTTCTATGTTCGCCTATTTTGGCGATTACCTTCCTCATTAGAGCAAGAATATGGACCAGAACGTCCAGAATTGTCCTTAGACTTAGGGTTTCGCTCTTGGCGCCCTCCCTCAGGAGCGCGACTATAATTGGACTCCGGAATATGCTATGTTCCCACGGGTCTCGAATTATAGTTTTTCACAAGGATGTTGTCATGCTTTTCAGCGACATTCATAGCTCCAATGAGCTCATGAAACCTTGTGATCCGTCCTGCAGTAACATCAATTCGATAGTTCTTTGCAACCATCAAAGAAGAGACGGGGAAGGTAGAGAGAGTCCTCTCAATCAACATCGCATCTGTGATATCTTTTCCACAGAATTCCATTAAGGATTTAATGCGAAGTGTTTTCGAGTTGTAGTCAATAACTGACTTGAAATCACATAAGCAGAGGCTATTCAATCTCACTTCTAGTTCAGGAAGCAGGGAGTCACGGACGTTGCCAAATCTTTCTTTGAGTGAGACCCACAGCCTTCTGGGGTCTTCTCCATTCATATACTCGTACTGGAGCGAATCATCCATATGACGAGTCATTAGGATGATGGTTTTCGCCTTATTTGCTCTAAGGCTGCTCTATTTGCTTCCAAAGGTTGAGCTTGCTCAATAGTTAGCACATCCTGGCTAGGCTCGAGAATTGTATCCAGGATTCCATCGGCCTTGAGATGCTGGCAGACATCACGAACCTACTTGTGATATCCAGAGCCAGTTGTTCCCAATTGAGCGAAGTCCAGTTTGTTCAGGTTACTCATCCTGAAAGAGAACAAGAAATTAGGCTTAGTTTCGGAGCAAAAAAGGCTACCATGAAAACAATAGAATTTCTTAGCGTAGTCGCTTCCAAGAAATTAGGGATTTCTTATCGTAGTCGCTTCCAAGAGGAATTGGATTAGATCGAAACAATGATGTGTTTGTGATCGATCATAACTTCTTAACAAACTCTATGTTTGGAGGACTCTACAAGCTCCAAGCTTGGAGTGAGCACGAACCCCCACAGTAAGGGGGGAAGAAGAAGGAAGGTTGCAAGTCCCCGTGAAAAAGAAGAGAAAAACAATAAAAAAAACTTCAAAAACGGGAACTAGAAGAGCCTTGAAAACATACCTCAAAAAGTGTCAAAAATTTGCCGGAAAAGTGCTGGAAAGTTGTCGGAAAAGTCGCTAGAATTTGGTCACCAGAGGTGGCCGGAAATCGGTGGTGGCCGATGGTGGTAGCTGGCCGGAGCTGCTGTGGGGCTGCTGTAGGGTTGCGCAGCGCTTGCAGAGCTTGTGCGGGGGCTGTCGGCATATGTCGGCAAGGGCCTGAGCGGAGTTGTCGAGTATATGTCGAGGAGTGTGCGGGAGTAGCGCCAGGCCTGCTGCGAGGCGCACGTGCAAGATGTCGAGGGCTAGCGAGGCTAACTAGCGAGATCAACCGGCAGGATGCGCGAAGGGTGAGCTAGGACTGTGCGGGGTTGCGCGCAGGGCTGGAGCAAGGCTAACCTGACCTGTTCAGGGGCTTCTGACAGCCGGTTCTACATCTTTCTTCCTGGTTCTTGGGCATATGTTTCCAGTTCCTGATTGATGGAATCTAGGCGCTACTTCAGACCAAATTTGGTGGTAAATGATGATCATTAAGGCGGAAAACCGGGAAGGGATTGTTTTTTGATTCCTAGGACCGGTTCGGTATCTTTCTGGCAAGTTCCAGTGGTTCCGCTGCTGGTTCTGGGCTCCTAGGATCGAGTGCTTCAAGGTGGGCGGCGGGGACCGAAAGGGTTTCAAGATTTTGTATTCGGATTTAGTGTTTTGGCTATTAGATTTTAGGGTTAGGGCTTCATGCTAATAACGTGTTTAAGGAAAACTGAATTGGGAGATAATTGAGTCGTGCTTTCATTGATAATAGGGGCCTCTTTATATAGAGGATTACAAGACATAGAATCAGAGTTCTACAAGGAAAGATAATCGTACAATTAATCGGATATCTATGAATATCTCCGAGAATATCTCTAATTCAAAACCCTATTACAACTAGGTCAAGTAACCTAGAGTTTGGGTCAGACACATATTCTGGATTTACTTGAACAATTAGTTCCCATTTCGGCGACTGAAAGTTCTATTGAGGGGCAATAGACGTTTAAAATTTATGTAATCTCCTTTCTTTTTTTCTTTAATCAAAGTTTATTTGTCTAAATTTAGGGAGGTTAGTTTTCATTCCGATGACTGAAAGTTTTCATTTAGGGCAATAGACGTCTATTGAGGGTAATAGAAGTTTATTGCCCCTCTATTGGGAGGCAATAGACGTCTATTGGGGGGCAATAAACCTTTCCGGCGACCTATGAGATCTCCAACGATCTCTTTGGGGACATCCGGCGAGTTTCTATAGAAGTCCGTTGGGTGGCGTGCGCCGATCGAAATTCGACGACCGGTGACCGGAATCTGCGAAAGTTGGCCTGAATCCGGTGATCAGTGACCGGAATCCTGCGAAAGTTGGCCGGAATCCAGCGGCTGGTGACCGGGCTCCGACGAAATCTCCTATGGTTTCTCTCTCTCTCTAAGTAACAAAAGGGTGAGGGTAAAATAGTCTCAAAAATCAGCCAAAAAAAAAAACTTAATGGAGTATTAGGGAAGACTTCCTTAGAGTGTTTTGAGTAAATGAGAATTAAAAAAACTTAATGGAGTAAGTGGGAAAAAAAATCCCTAGAAATGGGGTAAATTGACAAAATCCTTATTAGATAAAAACACTAGTTTAGCAACCTACTACAATATTGGTGCATTACTAGTTCATATTAAATATCACAATTCTATTATAAATGTATAATTTTAGAGAGGCTACACTGTAATGCAATTAATGTGATTTCTTTATTTTTAACTGAAATTTCCACCGAAATCGAAACTTTCTCTGAAATTTTCTTAAATTTGAAATACCGAAATCGAAAGCGAAACCGATTTGAAATCTTGGTACATAGTAACTCTCATTATAGTAGAGCATGTAGACCTCATTTGAGGTCCAACTACTGTATGTCATTCAATATAACTTGTCCACATAATTAGCTTGACTTCATTCTCACATAAGTTTTTTTTGGTAAAATGCCTTTAAATTTCTTTGAGATTGAGCATTTGATAAATATATTATATATGCCATATTAGAGGGAAGGTGGATGCTATTGCCATATTAGAGGAAATAGTGTTTAAGGACAGGGTAGTGGGTGAGGAATCACCTTCTACTTCTAAAATTATTTAATCTTGTCATTAGGTCGCAAGTATTATCAACTCTGTTGTTCATTTAAACCTTCGGAGTTGTTAGTTCTTGTCTAGAATAAAAGTGCTTAACATTAAAAGGTGTGTGTACTTGGGGTATTTGGTTTCTTGTCCTGTTTTCTAGAATAGGATTTTAAAGTACTCTGTAAACGAAGTTTTATGACACCCCCTAGGGGTACGTCATTTGTGTACTGCTTGCTAAATTATAATGAATGAATGACATTTTTTACTCAAAAATATATATATATATATATATATATATATATATATATATATATATATTATGCTTATTTTGGTCAAATCATTTTTTAGACCCAGAGCAGATCACAACCCGCACATATTCCCTCCATCTCCTAAACCGAAAAATCCATCTTCAATCGAACAAAAAAACCTCTAACAAAACTCTAAAACACCCTTCAAATTCCAAATGAATGGACAGTTCAACAACAAAAAACTATCTATTACCAAAATTATTTGATTACTTACTAAACCATAATAAAAAGAAAAGATATTTTTTAAAAATGACAGTAAAAAAGAAAAACACTGCTTGATACAATTTTACCCACGGTAAAACATAACAATAGTAACAGGGCCATATGGGATAATCTTCTTCTTTATTTTTTATGAACATTATAACCTTCTTCTTTCAATCAACGCTACTTTGGTACGGCATATATAATCTCATAATGGAAACTTGTTAATGATAGCCTTGTCCAACTAGAGGTGGCAAACGGGCCACTAAGCACGAGCACGGCACGGGCCCGACACGCTTAAAAGAGGTCCGGCACGGCCCAAGCCCATTAGTGGCCCGGCACAACCCAAGCACGTTAGAATAACGGGCCGGGTTGGGCCTAGGAATATTGGCCCATTGGCCCGGCCCGGCACAGCCCGAGCACGACATATTGTGGGCCGGCCCGTTACAAATACAAAATTTCATTTTGTTTTAAAAATATTTAAAAACCACAATAACGAGATTTGAATATTAGACCTCTTTATTTAAAATCTCATGACTATTCCACCAATGCTATTTCTTTATATTGTCAAAATAGTGAAATAAAACATTATATCCTTGTTTTGACATAAAGTATTTTTTCTAATCTCATAACAATACAACTATAAAATGAAGGAAAGAATAATATGATACTAAATCTTCATTATATTAATAAAGATTAATCTCACAATATACTACAAGCAATATATTTTGAGTTATTTTTCTTTCTTTCTTTCTTTCTTGTAGACTACAAGTTGTAGTGGAATATAAAAAAATATTAGAAAACTAATCTTAAAAAGCTAAGATTAAGAAAAGGATTAAATACTGCCTACTCCCTATACTTATAAGGTTTCATCGTTTCAGTCCCTGACCTTCGAATTTCACCTCAAAAGTCCCTGAACTCCCAATTTCCTCCCAATTGGTCCCTGCCGTCAAGAATCTGTCAAAAACTCCGTTATCTTCCCCTTAAAAGTCTATTATACCCTCATTTACTTAAAATATATATATATATATATATATATATATTTCTCTTCCTCTCTTTCTTTATTTTTTTTTCTTTTTACCTCTTCTTCTTCTTCCGGCTCTCTCGCCTCCTTCTGTTCATCTCCTTATCAAGATGGTTCCAATCCACAGACCTTCAAGAGGTGAAATGAAAAAAAGAAATAAAAGAGAAAGAGAAAATAAATTTTAAAAAACAAAGTAAGTGATGGCATAATAGACATTTTCGGCAACTTTAACAGAAAATTTTGACGGCAGGGACCAATAGGGAGGAAATTGAGAGTTCAGGGACTTTTTAGGTGAAATTCGAAGGTCAGGGACTAAACAGTATTTAATCCTTAAGAAAAATATTGTAGAACTTAATTTATTTTAATTTTTAAATAGTTAAATAAAATTAATTTTTATTTATTCAAATTAAGATTTTAAAATCGTGCTTTATAGTGAGTAGGCATGAGCCCGGCACGATATGGGCTCGGGCCATGGGCCGGACCGGGCTTAATGTTTAAGTAAATGGGCCGGCACGAGCCCGGCACGATAATAAATGGGTCGGCCCAAACACGGCACGAAACACGACTAGACCCGCTTAAAATGAACCAGATCGGGCCGGGCCGGCCTGTTTGCCACCTCTATGTCCAACACCGAAGATAAGAGGTAGGAAAATGCTATCCCGGAAACAAACAAGTTTAACTTTATTATCAATGCACGCGCATCCGTATGAATTTGTCACAGCAAGAGCTTTCAGGAGCAAAGGTCAATCACGAGCCAAAAAATCAAAGCAACAACCACCTACTATTATTTGGCAACTATTTTGGAAAATTGTGACACCTTCGAAAGGTCAAGAAGAATATAGACAGCTTCCTAGGAAAGGAGTATATAAGTGCCCCAAGACCAATATGGGAATGTGGGTAGATAGAGGGAGAGAGAGAGAGAGAGGCACCCACGTAAAATAAATATGAAAGTGACAAACTTGGTGGAAAAAATGGACACGTTCAAATGATTTCTCCCTTATCCCCAGCAACCGAAGAAGAAAACCTGGGTAGGCTCCAGCTGGCTCCTTTAGGACCACAGTTATCCACATGTTGAAGAACTTGTGGAGGTGTCCTGGTGTGCTGGAGTTGAACACTTGGATTGGATTAGATTGGATTGGATTTGATTTCATTATTGACCAGAGTATTATTGTCCTTGCTCGGTTAATACGTGCAGCATTAGGAAACCATTAGGACTTGGCCCCCTCACTCTGCCCTTTGCGTGTTAAAGAAGAAGAGTCACTTTAAAACTGTTTTAGTCCAGTCCCCATTTCATTAAAGAGTTTTCGTAGGACAAATTGGGTTGGAAACAGCTTATAGGAGCCTTGGACCCGACGACACTCGGACACAATTATTTTTTTTCGACTAGGCTCGGAGACAATTATTTTGTGTCTTCGGATAATATATAGGAGCAAAAGTTTTGTTTTTTTTTTTTTTTTGACTGAAAAAAAAAAGAAGAATACCTTATTTACCAGTATTTAACAACACATCCTTGTAAGTTAGGATGAAAAATCATGACTTAACCTCATAATTAGTGGGTTCAATTAGTTGTCAAAAAAATACTTACATCATTCACACATTTTAATTGCTTCGCATTCTTTACCTTGGAAAGGTATTTTAGACACTGCAAGACTTAGATGAATTACGTCATTTTCTGGTCTTTTAATTGGGTTTTACCTTTTCCATTATATCATTTGATTCCTTCTTCAAATAGAGCTCACCTAAATTGGTCTCTTAAAAGTGGAGGATTTTTATTACTCTACTCGGAATAAACCTGCTTTACTGAATATTTTATCTCCAGATATTGTTAACAAAATTTTAGCGATTCCCCTGCCTATCTTTTTTTGAGTAAAAAGAGAGACTGATTTATTGATTTTGGGAAATATGGTTGCAATCAAAGCTTAGAACATCTCGAAGCAAGTTTGGAACAACATCATTCCATTCTAACTGATCATTAGACTCATAAGCCTCATTTGCAAGTCTATATGCTACTGCATTCGCAGTTCTGTTCTAGGAGTATGAGAAATAGAGACCCCTAGCATATACTGAAGCCACACTCTGATATCATCAATAAGATTACCATGCTCCAAATTTTAGCCATTCCCCTGCCTATCTATTCAACTCTTTGGGGACCTTGTAGTTCTGGTATATTTAATGTTAAAAGCCTTCTTGGCTTCAATTTCAACAGACGCCTCCTCATTCCAAATCTAAGTTACTTAATCAGATATGGAAGTTAAATATTCCTCCAAAAGTGGAAATTTTCTCTTGGATCCTTTTTTTTTTTATCAAATAAGAACTTCATTAATAATGAACTACTTACAACGAGTTTTAGGCGACATCTCTAATCCAGAAATGGTCATTAGACTTCACCACTGGAACTCTAAAATGACTGACTCTAGACTTGCACTACAACTGTATAGCAAAAACAATAAGCTCAGGAGCAATGATCGCACCTCTCGTCCAGCCAGCAAGAACTCTAAAGCTAGACAACTCACTTGTGTCAACACTAACTCACCAACCAGAGTCTTCCTGACCAACTTTTAATCGACCAAGCCAACACTCGTTGTGACCTAAACTCGACCAAACGGATTGCCGAACATTCAGACTTGGGACTAAAGAATTGTCAACACCATCAATTCACAACTGCTCCAAATCGCCATCTCCTCCGACCCAAACCCAGACAGGAACGACCCACTAGAAGGCCAAGGATGATTGTCTAGGCAACAACCAGACATTTTGGCAACCGCTATTGACCCAACTCCAGAACATGAACGACCCTCTAGCCAGCGAAAGAGAAGATTGTCTCTGCCACACCCTTTGTAGTGCCTTATTACCAACAAAACACCAAATGCCAAGCAAACAGAAAACTAAAAACTGTCGAACAAATAACACCTAATGGACCTAGAGAAGTACCCCAGGCCCAATTACCACCAGGACCAGACCGGGCCTAATTTGGATTAAAGCCCAGACCGCCACCGCCTTCAGACCCCAACTGCCGTCAGACAATCATCGCCGGCAGCCAACCCCCGACAGAACTCACCCCCACCGCCTCGATCTCTATCCTCCAGCGCCAAACCACTCGCCTCTGCCCTCTGCTACGCAATCCGAGACTGACCGCCGCCATCATCATGCCATCCTCCCAGCCAACCAAAACCATTCCTAGGTCAGGTCGAAGATACCCAACCCATATCGGATCGGTCTGGACAGAACAGATCCGCACCGCAGAGACCACAATACCCCCCCTCCAAAACATCATCCTTCCATCCTTGCCTTGCCATGGAAAAGCATCACCACCAAGTGACGCCACCACAGACAAAACACAAGCCAGCATGCTCCGACCACACTCCACCGATCTAGACCCTCCCATTCCAGCGAAACAAACTATAAAACTAAGAAAAACTAAGAAAGCAGAGACCCCTCCCGAACCGAGACGCAGCGGCAGATTCTCCGGCTACGGTCGGCCGGGAGAGCCAACTCACAAGATCGGGTTTTCTTCCTCTTTGGCGCGTGAGGCGCGTTCTTTAGGTTTAGGGTTTTTTAGTGAGTTTGTAATTGTAATGTAAATTTTATGTTTTTTCTCTTGGATCCTAATTCGAAATTTTATTTCGAAACCAGGGATGTCATTTCTTATTTTAATCCTGCTATTTCTCATCCTTGTCCTTTTTGCCATAACATGTAGAAACGGTAGATCACTTATTTAAGCTGTGTAGCTTCTCTTCCCAGGTTTGGTCTCTTACTACTCTTCGTAATCTTTTGACCTAGTATGATTCTTTTATTTCTTGGCTCGAATATATTAGTAAGCTTCCTAATTCTACTGAGTGTTTATCTAACGGTCTTATCCTTTGTTGGTCTATTTGGCACTCTAGGAATAACATCATTTTTAAGAATATAATACTATCTCCCACTGAAACAGTTCTTTCAGCAGCTCTTGTTGCTAATTAGTTTTCTCAAGCTAATCATAAAAATAAGGTTGTGAAACGACACAAATTGTTTCAAATCAAATGGCAATATCCTCAAGATCAATTTGTTAAATTGAATTTTGATGGTTCTGTCAAAAATGGTTGTGCTTCGAATGGTTTTATTCTTTGAAATTCTGATGGTAACCCCTTAGTTGCTGCCTGTAGAAATCTTGGATCTACTGATATCTTAGTTGCAAAAGCTACTGCTTTACGCTATATGGCTTTTCTACAAAAGTATACTCACATCATTGTGGAAGGAGATTCCAAGGTCCTGATCGATAATCTTTTGGGCAAGTCCGCAATGCCTTGGAGAATCCAACTACTGGTTCGGGACATTAAAAGATTGGCCTCTCAATTTGATGATATACTCTTTAGACATATTTTAAGAGAAACTAATTTTGTAGCTGATCACTTAGCTTCCACAGCTTATAATCGTCAGAATCCTAAGGTTTGGTTTTTTTGTTTACCCCTTTCGATGTCCCCAACATTCCGTTTGAATCAGTTAGGAAATTTATGCAAAAATATGGATTATAAAAAGAGAAAAAGGAATCACGCAGCCATCGAACAACAACTGAGGGTAACCATACGCATGTTTTGTCTTTAGGATCCCAAACATAGAAGATCGAAAACAATGAGAAACCGTTAAAATGCCAATCTCAAGTGGTACTTGTAGAGCTGAACTTGAGGTGAGACTAGCTAAAATGGGCGCCGCCTGATACCCCAACGATTTTTGCAATCAAAATCCTCTAAGTTTCAAGGAAAAAAAATAAATAGAAAGAATATAGCATCTGCATGAACTCAATCTTACAAGTTTGACTCTTAGGTCTCGTTTGGTTCACGGAAATGAAAGTAATTCATATGTCTTTCCCAATAGAATTGAAAATTCTGAAAAACTTTTCATTCCGATGTTTGGTAACATAAGGAAAGTTATTCAGAAAGTTGTTAAAAAAATTATAATTAATGCAATAAAATAATATGTTGTGAGTAATAAATGCAAGGAAATAATGGAGAAAAATGATTCATTTGGAATATGGAATGAACTATTTTCTCCTATATTTTCCTTTGCTTCGAGAAAGTATTTCTTTTCATTTTACTGTTTACATCCCAAACGCAAGAAATGAACAACTTTCCTTTCTTGATGCTTATTTTCTCAAACCAAACGAGGTCTTAAGTGGCCACCCAAATCCGCATAAGGGTTGATCATTACCTTTCCCTCATAGAAATGACACAGCTAAATACCTCGTATATAGTAATTTAGATGTTTGCAATATTATGAGATTTAATAAGTCAGTAAAGTGGCGATTCGATAATCACAAATATGATGGATGCAAAAAGCTAGTAACTATTTTTGAATAGATAAACTGAAAGTTTGCAACTTTCAACAAATTCATCTCCACATTCATTATCCTCCTGTAAGGCGTCCTCCAGATCAGCGGGAGCACATCAAATGGAATCCTCCTCCTCCAGACCATGTTAAAATCAACTTTGATGGTTCAGTCATCCAACAAAACAACAATGCAGCTATTGGCTTTGTCATCAGAGACAACTTTGGATGTCCTGTTATTGCTTGTGCTAAACGAATTGGGAAAGCTAATGTCCCTCTGACTGAAGCTCTTGCTCTCCGGGAAAGCCTCCTAAAAGCTCAAGAGCTTAACTACACCAACCTGTTGATTGAAGGGGATTCCCAACTGGTCATTCACTGTGTTATTGGGAAGACCAACACTCCTTGGCATCTACAGTCTATCATCCAGGACATCAAACAGCTAGCATCCAACTTCAATTTAGTCGTTTTCACCCACACTTTACGGGAAGCTAATTTTGTGGCAAATGCCCTTGCCTCCATAGGCCATGGATCGGACGAGCTCATTTCGTGGACCAGTCACTTTCCCTCGAGTGTTAATTCAGCTATTAGCTTTGATCTGTTTGGCGCAGGCTGCTCTAAAGGAGCATCCCTTTAGCTTGTTTTGTTAGTCTTTTCGTATCAAAGAAAAAAAACAAATTCATCTCCACAAACTATCGGGAGTAGAGATACCTTTGTCGTTTTTAATGCTATCATGTTGGTGACTATTAAGCATGTAGAACAACATGATAATTGAGCATGTAATTGTCACAAGCAAAGTCTGTCTCCAGTTCTTCCTTTTTGTTTTCTACGTTGGTGGCAAAAATTATCCAAAAAGCACTTTGTCTCTATATTCTTTTATTTTTATTTTTTGTTTCTAAAGTTGGTGATATGCATGTCCAGATAAGCTACTATTTTTGGGTACAAATCGAGATAAGTCCTTGCCAAAAAGAAGTAATAAAAAAGAAAGATACGAGTTAAAACAATGGGAATGGATATGCCACTCAGAAACCAGGATCCGATGGATACGAAAACAAACTGCGGATGTTGATTTGTTGTATGAAGATGGATCATGATCATGAATAAACAATATTATTTTTTTGATCAGGTAGTTAGCTGTTAGTAACTCACACACCCATGCAGTGGTATCCCAGCGCCAGGACACCTGTACCGACATTGCGGCAAAAGCCAGGTAAAGCCAGACTAATCCACTGCACCGCAGACGCACGAATCCAAAGGATCCCTCAAATCTGCTGGCCACGGGATGGAGCTAGGATTCGAACGCTAGACCTGGGAGTTCCAGACTAGGCCGTTCGACCAACACACCACACCACGTGGTTATGAATAAACAATATTGATTAATTTTTCCCGGTTATATATTTACATTGTTCTTCTTTTGATATTTATATTAAAAAAAAAAAACATATATATCAAAATACAAACTAACTTCATACAGCATTAGACCAATTCTCTACAACAATAGAAAGTTAGTCATAGATTAGCTCAAAATGAGATCGTGTTAGTCTATTTCTGTATTGAACTGATCTTCTTAATATATATGTCGCTATATTAATTTGCAATACACGAATTTTCTTAAAGTACGTTATAGACTTTATTTATTTGGTTTTTAACATATCGTCACTTAATAAAAGAAGAAGACATTAGATTTTTAAGATATTGATTGAGACCATCAGTATGAGCTTTAACAAAAAAATCGAAGCATATCAAGTCTCGTGTCCAGAATTTAAACATTATATATAGGAGGATTTGTACGTTAACGTCAAGAACACCATCACCGTGCCTAGTAGGCAACACACCTAACACGACCATGCATGGGAAAGAACTTATAATATTCCAGGTATGCAACCACTAATTTTACAAATGGAAAGAGATAGAGTTGAGGAATCTGGAGTTCAAACTAAAGAAAATTGGTGAAAAGCTGTTTGAATTATCCAGTATTTTCATTTTTTTTTTAACTGGGGGAGGTTAGGGTTAGAAACTTAGCAACACACACACTCTTTGAATTATCCAGTCATTGATAATGTATTTGATCTTATCTTGATTAATGCAATTTTACGTTTTAAGTTTATTTAAGATAGTGACCTTGATTTGGCAGGCATTATCCAAGAATAAGTGGTTTTAAAAAAAACGTGCACTCTAAATAAAGAAATTAAAAAATAAAAAATAAAGAAATTTGACAAATTTTGTATTATCATAAATAAGAAAATTTATTCAAAAAAGTTGTGTATTGTAATCCGGAGTTTTGGTTCATTGTCCCCTTATTTGTATTCGACAGTTTCATTAATGAAAGTTTGAGGGCAACCGCACCACCCTTTATTTAAAAAAAAAAAAAAAAATTGTATTATCCTAACTAAGAACTGCCCCTTCTCTGCACTATGTCTCAAACAAAACTGACTACAGGGCAAGAGCGCTCACCAACATATTGACAAATGAGATCTCAGTTCAGATTCTCTGTTAGGAGAATAAATTTTTCTCGATCAAAAGAGAGGCAGGAATTGATCTTGAGACATATGTTTCGAATAAAAAACATAATGGCAATTAGTATACAGTGGCGTAGCTAAAATTTTTGGGTTGGGTTGGGGGTCAAGGCTTTGCTATTTGATTAGAAAAAAAAATTAAGAGTGGTTTTCAAGTATATACTATTCTCTACAAGTTTAATCACCTAATAGCCTACATATTCACCCAAAAATTACTTGGTCTAATAGGTAAGAAAACCTGTAAATCATGACAAGAGAAACAAATTATGGAGAAAAAAAAAAGGGTCTGAATAGATACACAAATTAATACATTTTTGTTTGTTTGTTTTAGAGCGGGTAAAATAGTACGTGAATTATCCATTCTATTTCATATAAACAATTACTGTACAATACATAATAGATATTTTTCAAAATTTTGAGCTGGGTCAAGTGATCATTCTGAGCATAAGCTAGCTACGCCCATAATAGTGTAAGTTTTATAACCTAACTTTACGACATAACGTTTTAACGAAACAAATTGGTGGTCTTTTCGAAAATGTTAAACAAAAGTTTTTCCCCCGCATCTCGCTGACTTGTACTTTTTTGTTATTTTGTAGGGAAAGATATTAATTAAGAGCTCTTATTACAAATTTTAAAAAGCTATTATGCTACAATTTGGACGAAAATTCTTCCACCCACCCAGGTGGGTGGTCACCCCATGTGCTGTCAAGAGATCTGGCCTCCTTACGCGACTAGCCAATGTAGGCCATTGGATAAGTCGTTAGTTAATAGACGGAGATAGTTGGCCAAAAAACTCTTCAATCAATGCGGTAAAAAACCAATGGATGGGTAAATGAAACACACGATTAAATCGTGTCTCTGTTTTTTCTTCCTTGTTTACGAAGAGGTCACGAAGTTTTGGGCGAATCCAAGCGCGAGCTTCGAAAGAACCCAAGAGAGAGGCTACCTGCATGGTGAAGTGTCTGAGGCCAACCAATGCGGTGATCCTCCTCCACAGTCGCTACGCCGGCCGCAAGGCCTTCATCGTCGAGGGCGTCGACTACACTGCCTCATCGCCGGAATCAAGAAGTAGCCAAACAAGAAACAGATCGTGTTTGATTTAGAGAGCGAAACTGAACTGCAGGAGGAGAAGGCATACCCAATCCGGAGTAATCTCCCACTGCCGCTGCGAAGAATCAAGCTCAATCCCCATGACCCAGTGATTGGTTGTGCTTTTTGCTGAGTAATTGATCTTCTGTGGGCTTTTCTGTTGGACTTTCATCACAAGTCTGCAACCATGAAATATGCATACAAGGTGTTTGATGGAATGCCTGAGAGAAACATTCTGTAAAGATGACGTGTGTAGACTTGGGGGGCAGACCTGTAGGTTACAGAGGAGGATTACAATCCTCAACAGAACACACTAGCATTCTCGTGATGATGAAATTTCACAGAGTTTGAAGATAGAGCAGTGGCAGACAAAAATCATTTCGCCAAGAGTAGTGTTCCTTGACTATTGCTTCGCAAATTCACTCTGGGATGTTGCCACAGGTCAACGAATTGGGTACAAGACAAAGATAATCTGGACGCCAACAGGTGGCACAAGTGATGAATGCCAATTGCAATGGCAGCATGCATTGGTTCGCACAGAAGGGAATACGGGTGCTGCGTAGCTCTGGGTTGTTTTGGAAGTTTCAGAGGTTCAGAGCCAACTTGTGGCTTTTGCCTACATATATATAAATATATTTGAATGCCTACTTAGTGGCTTCAGCCTTCTAAGAACTTCAAATCAGGCCATCATACTTCTGCAATCTTCCGAAGATAACAAAGAAAATATGGTAGCAGTACTTTCTTTGTATCCAAGAATTAATGGGTCATTGGTAGCGAATGATGGCCCACCTACTATAAATTTTGGAAAGTTTATCTCCTCGTGGTATTGCTCCCTTTAGGGAAGTATAAGTGTTTAAAGGGTTGATGGTTTTGTTTGATGCTAAGATAACGGCGGATCGGGTTAATTTTGTACACAGTACCTACTAATACATTATAAATAGATAGATAATGTCAAATTTATTAATTTCATTTTTTTAGAATGAAATTGAAAATCGATAAATTTAACAAAAAGTTTATCACTACAAGGAAAAATTGAAGGAGTTAAAGTGGAATACATGAGTAAGGTAATATCAAATATTACTACTAATGTAATGTCGAATACATGGGTACATATCACTACTCGAAAAAAAAATTAAGGAATTAAAGAGGAATTATTAGAAATTGAGTATATGGTCTCGGTGATTGTTTAGAGATCTCGGAAATATTTTCTAAATTTTTCTTGATGTAAAATCTCCATTTTATAGGTTCGATAATAAAAGACGCGAAGTGACGAATCCGTGAGAATTTTCTGAATTGGGTATATACAGCCAAGAATTATATTTTGGTCAACGACTCATGTCAAGCGGTGAGTTTATAGACGGCTCAGATTGCACCGTGTTAATTTCCTTTTCTTTAAATATTTTTATATAATTTTTGAAAATTGTAATAAATAGCTCAAGTTCCGAAAAATTTTCAGAAAATTCTCACGGATTCGTCACGTCACGTCTTTTATTATCGAACCTATAAAATGGAGATTTTACATCAAGAAAAATTTAGAAAATATTTCCGAGATCTCTAAACAATCACCGAGACCATATACTCAATTTCTAATAATTCCTCTTTAATTCCTTTTTTTTTTTTTCGAGTAGTGATATGTACCCATTATTTGACAGTAGTAATATTTGATATTACCTTACTCATGTATTCCACCTTAAATTTTTCCTAGTAGTAATAAACTTTTTGTTAAATTTATCGATTTTCAATTTCATTCTTAAAAAATGAAATTAATAAATTTGACATTATCCATCTATTTATAATGTATTAGTACGTCTTGTGTACAAAATTAACCTGATCCGCCGTTATTTCGGCATCAAACAAAACCATCAACCCTTTAAACACTTATACTTCCCTAAGAGAAACAATACCACGAGGTGATAAACTTTCCAAAATTTTTACATTAATTGATATAGCTCAAACCCAGAAGAGTGTGAGAGCTGATAGATAAAAAAAATAAAAAAATTGTGAATAACTGGTTATGGGTATATTAGTTTTATGTGGTATTTATGGTTTAGGGTAGACCTAGTAAATCGAGATCCAAACGATAACGAAAATAGCTGAAATTTTGACGATACACATTTCTTCTTATCATGATAAAATCAGACGGTCGATTTTAATAAAGTTGATTTCCTCCACCTTGTTGCTTGTGAAAGGTTTATATTTTTATACACATAATAAACATGTTAGACCACATTAGTAGGCATATATAAGGATTTTGTGCGATCCAAAAAATCTAAACTAGAAAATCGATAAATGTGACATTACTCATCTATTTATAGCATATCAATAGGTATTATGTAAAAAAAGTAACCCGATCCACTGTCATTTTGACATCAAACAAAGCAGTCAACTCTTTACACACTTACACTTCCATAAGGGGAGGTATACCACGAGAAGATAAATTTCTCGAAAGTTTTACATTGGTTGATATATTTCATGCCCACGAGAGTGTGAGAGCTGGTAGATTGAAGAAAAAAAAATTGCGAATGACCGGTTATAAGCATATTAGTTTTATGTGGTATTTCTGGTTTAAAGTTGACCTAGTAGATCGAGACCCAAACGATGACAAAAATAGCTGAAATTTTGACCATATCCTTTTCTTCTTATCATGATAAAATCTAACGGTCTATTTTAATAAATTCTATTTGCTCCACCTTGTTTCTTGTGAAAGGTTTATATTTTTATACACATAATAAACAAGTTAGACCACATTAGAAGTCATATAAGGATTTTGTGCGATCCAAAAAATCAAAACTAGGAATCGATAAATGTGACATTACCTATCTATTTATAGCGTATCAATAGGTACTGAGTAAAAAAATTAATCCGATCCACCGTCATTTCGATATCAAACAAAGCGATCAACTCTTTATACACTTATACATCCCTAAGGGGAGCTATACCACGAAGAGATAAACTTCCCGAAAAGTTTTACACTGGTTGATATATCTCATACCTACGAGAGTGTGAGAGCTGACAGATCGAAAAAAGAAATTGCGAATGACTGGTTATGAGCATATTAATTTTATGTAGTATTTATGGTTTAGAGTTGACCTAGTAGATCGAGACCCAACGATGAAGAAAATGGCTGAAATTTTGACCATAACCATTTCTTCTTATCATGGTAACATCTAACGGTCGATTTTGATCATTTCTATTTACTCCACCAGTCCACCTTGTTGCTCATGGAAGGTTTACTTCTCGATATAACTACTAAACAAGTTAGATCACATTAGTATGCATATAAGGATTTTGTGCAATCCATATAATCAAAATTGGGAATCAAAAAAATGTAATCCACTCATCCAATGGTCGGCTTCTCCAAATTAAGTTTTCACCACGCAATCGCTTTTGAAAGTCATATTCCTATATGTAATGAACAAGTTATATATACAACACTACTAGGCGTATTGATATTATTTTCTAATAACCAAATCAGTTGATAAAGTTTGTTTTCAACTCTTTAGATGTATCCATCGAGTAGTTACATATGTCGTGTGAAATTAATGGCATGGTTGTTGGTGGATACATCATTAATCAACATAATAGTTACAAAACTTACATCGGTTACAAACCTAATAGTGACATCTTAAATTTTTCAAAATTTTTATTGAGGAGAAATCTCAAATTTAAAAGTTTGAAAATAAATTGTGTGATGAGCTCATGGGAATTTTTGGAAACACATAAAATATTTATTATGAATTTATGAAACTTAAAATTATAAAAATTGATTAAAAAAAATATAGAAAAGTGAGGTTGGAGAAATCTCATCCCCTTTTGGTTTTCACTTTGTTTTGTTTTTTGGTTCAATTTATAATAAACTGAATTTATTATCTCAAATTTGGTGGCAATTAGTGACATGAAAATCAAATGGATTTAATTTGAAAAACACATAAACATACACAGCCACCACAAAATTTCTTCACTCTTTCAAAATTGTTCCAGGCCAAAATTTCAAACTTAGTTCGGATGCTTCAAGAAATAAAAAGAAAAGGATTCAAATAAAAAAGCTACCACAGTGTATAACTATAAGTAATGCATCTAAGATGAAATCATGTGTGCATGTGCTATGTTTGATAGAGTTTTAACTGCATATAAGTAATTCTTTATCTACGTGCAGAGTTAAACCCAAAAGCTATCAGCTTTAAGTAAATTGCATCACCAAATTGAACAAAGAACTTAGTATTGAATAAAACTCCAAATTATAAATCCAGGAGTAAATACGAAGAATAATCACACCGTAAAGTTATAGTCTTTAGCAGCATTTACCATGATCCAACCAAACCCAATACCCTTTTACTTAACTAAACCTCCATAATAGCATCTACACAGAATGAAGAACTCAACCTTGATCAAATGGATATCCTCCTTCCTCCTTTTCGATAGGTCCTAGTAGATTAGGCAAATGCAATTCCTCAATAAGCTTCTCCTATTTCAATTGGGCTATTCTGGGCACGGCGAACAAAAACACTTCTTCAGGTCAACCATGGTTTCCCACAATAATTGTTCACCATACAACATGCAATTAAATCAATAAACAAACAGATCATATCAAAATTCAGAACATCAATGGAAAAACCCTTGATCAACAACATGCAATTAAATCAATAAACAAACAATAATTCACACACAGAATAGAAGCATTTTAGGGCTCAATGCCAATGTCATCATGCTTTCTCTGCTGTGATTCTTGCTCCATTCTTACTACATTATCAAACTCCAAAATTCAATAAACATAACCCAAACAGTTCCATTATCAAACCCAAACTGTTATATCAGATTATTCCCAATACAAAGAGACAGAAAATGCACAAAAAATGGAAAAGCAGAAATACTAAAAGCAAGAACCTAAGAAGATTGTTCTGGTCCTGAAAGCGCAGCCCCAAAGATCAAATCGCCCAAAACCCAGTAACCCAAATAATGGAATCCTTCACAATTCCAGTGACTCGAACTCACTCGGATTTAATTTTCGCCAACTTGCGATTGTTGCCGACAACTATACCATTGACATAGGATCACACCAGACCGACAGGCTGTCTTATGAGCGATGGCGAAGCCTAGAGGCGGTTCGCTTGAGTTGCTCAACCGCCCATTAGCCCGATGCTCATGACGAAGTAGCCGGAAAGGGGAGGTCCTGATTCCGGGACGGCGTCGACTTCAACAAAAAGAGGGGAATCGGCGGAAGGCACCGAAGTAGCCGGAAAGGGGAGGTCCTGATTCCGGAACGGCGTCAACATCAAGAAAGAGGAGAATCGGCAGAAGGCACCGATGCTGAGGTTTAATCAGCTTGATTCGATCTCTCCTTCCCAATTTCTGTGTCTCCTCTTCTCATTTGGGTTCTAACCGTTCTATCCGGCTGAAAATACTCTTATTTCTTTTTGTTTTAGGTTATCTCATATATCACGTGCAAGGGTGAGTGTAGTAAAACAAGTTTTACTGCAACCTTGACGTTTTTTTGGCTTAGGATCCTAACAGCGCGTGTATTGCACGCACCGTTGAAGACCCTAGGTGAGCACCCACCTGGGTGGGTAGAAGAAGCTCCGCAATTTGGAAATAGTCCCAGCAAATAGGAAAGTGTACGCACACTTGTTAAAGCATAAGAGACAACTACGCGCTGCTAAAGACTCTTTATTCCTTTAAATGACATAGGATGAAATGGCATCTTTTAGCATGACCTACAAATCTTTTTTCCCATTTTAGGACCAAATTGCCCATAAACCCTAATTTCTGTCTCGAATTTGTTTTACCAAAAGAAGAAAATTTTAAGAGTATATACAAAATGCATTTTATTTTTTAAGATTCTTACCTTTATAGATTTTTTTTTTTTTTTTTTGAGTAGAAGGAGGTCAGCCATTTTTATTCAATATGGAAAAAGCAATATTACACAGTGACCCGCCCAGTAGGGCCGTCAGAAAGAGACACCACTTGTTAACGTTTGGATCCGTGGGGATCTCTAGTTAGCTTAAGTGAGAGAGAGAGAGAAAGATTGACACGAGATGTATAGTGGTTCGCCTCCGCATGAGCGGGAGACTACGTCCACTTGAAAGCTATACTAGTGTGTCGAGCCTTGCGGCCTAACAAGATTACAAGAGATGTAATGAATAATCATGTCTAGTGTTGTGGGAGGGGGCATTCCTTTTATAAGTGAAGGAATGCTTCTCCTTTACTTATTCTTCGATGTGGGACAAGTTACCACACATTTCTAGTCTATTTAACATGTAGAAAGCCATGTTGTGGAGGCATGTTGGCAAGGGCGGGAAGGTGGCTTCCCGGTGGCGGATTTGCGACTTCCGGATACCGCCGCGTAGCCTGAACATAGGGCTATACGATGTATGTCTTGGTTGGGCCTTGCCATGTCTTGTGGATGTCCCAAAGTGGGTGTTACTTATGCTTGGTGATGTAGCAAATCCTCCATATTATTGGAGGTATGTACAAGTCCCCGAAGTCCCCAAGTAAGAGGAGCTTCTTGGTTGGGGAGTTCAAATCATGAAGTCATCAAGCATAAGTAACCGGGCGGTACGGAGCCCCTACAAGTCCCCGAACTCCGTAAGCAAGAAGGGACTCGTTAACCTGTACAATCAAAGACAAGAAGACAGGCATATGTAGAATGCTCGTTGCATTGGGCAACAAGATGTGAGTTGCATGGATATGGGTTGGCATATATAAACGTATGAGGTGCGTGATACATGTTGATGTATACACGCGAATGGCGCTGAGTACGATCGATTATGATGGACAAAACTCGAGAGCGTGTATGGCCGTGTGAGCATATGGATTGCATATGATAAACGTAAGGTGTATGAGCGCTGCGAAGGTAAGCGTTTGTAACGTGTAAATGATGAGTACGTGAACGCTTGTGTTGGTTTGGTTGTCGCTCGTATTAATGGAACGCGAAAAGAATTCAATTTGTCGGGAGCGACAAATGGTAGAAAAATTCAATGTTCCATTAACGTGTGGTGGGATGAGCGGAAGCTCAATGGGATGCCGGGAAGGCATGAGCGGGAAGCTCCATGGGGTGCCGGGAAGGCATGAGCGGAAGCTCGTGAGCGGAAGCTCAATGGGGTGCCGGGAAGGCATGAGCGGAAGCTCGTGGGGTGCCGGGAAGGCATGAGCGGGAAGCTCAATGGGGTGCCGGGAAGGCATGAGCGGGAAGCTCAATGGGGTGCCGGGAAGGCATGAGCGGAAGCTCGTGGGGTGCCGGGAAGGCATGAGCGGGAAGCTCAATGGGGTGCCGGGAAGGCATGAGCGGAAGCTCGTGGGGTGCCGGGAAGGCATGAGCGGAAGCTCGTGAGCGGAAGCTCAATGGTTGGGCCCCTGCTAGGCCCGCTAGAGAGTCCCCGACTCTCCAGCCATGTTTGTTGAGGGGGAGCTGCACGGAGCAGAGGGTGTTGGGAAGCGATCCCAATCTTTAGTACCCAAGCGTCGGGGTTAACTGCCGGATCAATGGCTGCCGTAGGCTGTGTTAACTAGTCCCTTTGCTGCCGGATCAATGGCTATTATGAGGCGTTGCCTGACCGCTTGGCGGTTTTGGTCGTAGACCGTGGATGTGTACAGTATGTATTTGCATGAAAAAATGACAAACACATAGAGCAAGCATGTACAAGTAGTAAAGTGGCCAAGAACATGTCGTAGACATGCGTAAGGGTCATGGAGACATGTATAGACATGGCATCGGCGGTAGCTCAAATTGCAAGAGCGTAAGAGATAAGAGGAATGCACTTATCTTGTGCCGATTTGGAGCGAGTTGAAGTTGGAGTTGTCCAAGCATGACGGTCCATCGCTTTGGTTGGCCAGCGGAGGATGTCCAGCGGAGGTTATCCGGCGGAGGATGTCTGGCGGAGGTGGATAGCCAGCAGCGGATGTCCAGCGGAGGTTGTCCGGCGGAGGATGTCCAGCGGAGGTGGATAGCTAGCTGAGGTTGTCCACTGGAAGTGGATAGCTAGCGGAGGATGTTCAGCAGTGGACGTCCAGCGGAGGTGGAAGGCTGGCGGAGGAAGCTCGCCCAGCTGAGGAGAAATCTGTGCTAGCTGAGAAGTCCGGCGGAGAAAACTCGTTAGCGGAGGAAGAAGGTCGGCGGAACTCGGAGCTCAGCGGAGGTTTTGAGTTCGGCGGAGCGGAGCTGGGTGCAGATATGGAAGCTTGGTGGAGAACGAGCTCAGCGGTGAAGCTCGAAGTTCGGCGGTGGACTTCCAGCGGTGCCGCTCGGCGATGAAGTTCGAAGGTCGGTGGTGAACTTCCAGCGGTGCCTCTCGGTGGTGATGAGGCTGGCGGAGCGGAGCGTGGTTAGCGGATGTCTGCCAGTGGAGCTCTTGGACGGTGGAGTGGAGCTTTTGTCCAGCGGTGTGGATGACGGTCAGCGGAGGGACCGTGGCATAGGGAGGCTCGGAGGAGGCCTAGAGCTCAGCTGAAGTGGCCGTGACTTTGAGCTCGGCGGAGGCTCAAAGTTCGGCGGAGGATGTCTAGTGGTGGCAGCTGGTCGGCGGAGCGGATCTTTGCTCGTCGTCTTGTAACCTGGCAAAGTTTGCCGGAAGATGCCGGCGGTGAACAGTACAGCTGAGCGGAGCATGGTGCTCGGCGGAGCACTTGGCCGGTGAAGTCTTGGCCAGACGTGGACCTCTGGACAAGCTTGGTGGAGCGTTAGGCGCTGGATACGCGTGTCGGATCACTAGCCGCTAGGGCTGGGCTGTCGGTGCTGGAACTGATGCTTGACGTTTGTCGGCGACAGGCGAGAGTCAAGAACCGCTGGGTGATGAACGACAGGTGCTGGGTGACGAGCGAACCGCTAGGCCTGCTTGCCATATTAACGCCAATGTTTGGAGTCAGACATTGCAATTTGAACACTAGCGGTAGGGGTTGCTGGTGGTGCGGAGCGTGTGCTGTGGTGGCGCTGATGCTGGCGTGCTGGCAATGGGCGCTGCCTGCTCTAGGCTGGGCTGGCGGAGGAAAGGCTCAGCAGGTGTATAGTCCGACGGAGGCTGTCCGGTGGAGGAGTTCAGCGGAGGCTCTACACTTGGAGCTCAGTAGAGATTGGAAGTTCGGCGGAGACTCAAGAGTTCGGTGGAGCTTGAGCTCAGCGGAGGTTTTTGCTGGTCAGCTGAGGCTTGCTGGTGGTGCCTTGACCGGCGGTAGCTGCTGTTACTCAGCGGCGGTTGTGAGCTCAGCGGAGGCATTGCTTGCCGTGGGCGCTGGCATGCCGGTGGTGACCTGGTCTGGCTGCTCAATGGTGCAGCGAAGTTTGCTAGCGGAGGTGCCTGGGTGCCATGGCAGCGAATTGTCAACTGGAGCTGGCGGAGGATGATGCTTGGAGGTGGCCGGTGTCCAGAGCAAATCTCTGGGTGTCCAGAGAAGATTTGTCGCCAAATTTTTTTTCAGAGTTGGTTGGCGTTGACCAAGCGTTGACCGGACGCTGACGGGCCAAAGCTCGTGGTAGGTGACGAAGCCTTTGTGTTGGCTTCCCACAGACGGCGCCAATGTTAACGTTTGGATCCGTGGGGATCTCTAGTTAGCTTAAGTGAGAGAGAGAGAGAAAGATTGACACGAGATGTATAGTGGTTCGCCTCCGCATGAGCGGAAGACTACGTCCACTTGAAAGCTATACTAGTGTGTCGAGCCTTGCGGCCTAACAAGATTACAAGAGATGTAATGAATAATCATGTCTAGTGTTGTGGGAGGGGGCATTCCTTTTATAAGTGAAGGAATGTTTCTCCTTTACTTATTCTTCGATGTGGGACAAGTTACCACACATTTCTAGTCTATTTAACATGTAGAAAGCCATGTTGTGGAGGCATGTTGGCAATGGCGGGAAGGTGGCTTCCCGGTGGCGGATTTGCGACTTCCGGATACCGCCGCGTAGCCTGAACATAGGGCTATACGATGTATGTCTTGGTTGGGCCTTGCCATGTCTTGTGGATGTCCCAAAGTGGGTGTTACTTATGCTTGGTGATGTAGCAAATCCTCCATATTATTGGAGGTATGTACACCACTAAACGCAATACTACTCCACCAATTGAGTGAAGCTCAAGGGGGAGAAAAATAATAGGAAACTGACAATAAAATTTTTCTACAGCATCCATCAGTAGACTCGCTGACAACCTAAGACCAATAATCCCTGCAGTTCCTCGCGGGTATTGATCCCAAGAAAAATAAGAGACTAGGTACCAAAGCATGGTGCGTCCTGGATCCCAAATTTTTATACAAAATCCACCGGGATCCCAGATCCGGTACCAACAGTAGGTAAGCCCAAGTAAAGCTGCTTCAACCCCTCTAAAAAGGCCCAAGCCCACATTTGATAAACAAATTTGAGTCCAAGCCCTAAGGGGAATTGCCCTAACAGCCCAAATCGATCTAGCCCACTTAGCGTCTGCTCCTCGGACGGACCAAAACTCCGGTAATCCAGCGGCAATACTACTGCCACTCACGGCCACCAATTGGCTCTGCCACCAGACCATCCAATGACGCCGATCTGCAGATAGAATAGGCAGAGAAAGAAACTTGAAACGAATCTGACCCGACCTGCCCTTCACCATCACGTCACCACTCGACGATCTGTCACCTGCACCACCTCGCCCACTACCTCGACGCAAGAAACCACTGCTTGCGCTGAGACCAAAAGAACCTCCACGAACAAGAAGCATCGGCGTCGGACTCAGATGATCTGGTCGGAGTAAGATCGGAGCCACGCTTCGCAGCCTTCTACTCGGATCCCACTCCATCCCACAACCGCCGCCGCCCTCCTTTGCCGTTCCAAAAGTCCTTTGGCTACCCAATACAGCCACACCAATGCCTAAACTCTCTTCAAGAATTGCTCTACCATCAAGAACAACAATAACCAACACACAGAGGCCGAAGCCTGAGAATATCTCCATGAAAGGAGCAGATTTAGGTCGCGACGGCCAAGAGGCGCCGCTACCACAAACCCTAGCAGAGCGCTAGGGATATACTTGACTATCAATTTAAATATATTCACCTTTATAGATAGTATGCTTGATAGAATTTGGATTTAGGTTGAATATATGTTTATAACTATTATATATGTTTTATAATCTTCTTAATATAATTACTTACTTAAGTCTTGAAATGATGATGCCTCAACACATTGAGGCTCAGTCCTTAGCTAATGCGACACTACTAAAGCACAACGTGCTCTTCTCTTTAAAAACTCTATCATCATATCTTAGTTCATCAAATTATAGGTCGGCTAATATTGCTCTACACTTTAAATTCGCCAAATAAATCCTCGTTATCTTTTTTCTTAAACTTCAACACATTGAGCCTCAGTCCTTAGCTAATGCGACACTACTAAAGCACAACGTGCTCTTCTCTTTAAAAACTCTATCATCATATCTTAGTTCATCAAATTATAGGTCGGCTTCTACACTTTAAATTTGCCAAATAAATCATCGTTATTTTTTTTTCTTAAACTTCATGAATTTATTCAAATTCCATTACCTAATCTAATCCAACTTCTTTCGTTTATGACACTTAAAAGATGGATTAGGCCAATCATAAATGCTATCTTAATCACAACCGAAAAAAAGACAATTACAATATATCAACTTTTTAAAAAATAAATAAATAAAAAGCTTGTACCAAAATTAGGAAAGAAAATAAAAAGTCAAAATAAAATATAAAAAAATAAAAAACTTCCTATATTAATCCACAAAATTTGTGTCAGGCCTCAAGTTCCAGTCAGCACCAACATTCCCCGTATTTATTACGGTAAGGATAATCCGGCGATCCACTAAATCCGGACCGTCCAAGCAATTCCCTCGTACGTACCACCCCCATCTCATTTCATCACCATCATCATGATAATATATAACGCAATCACTTTCGTTCTTATCCTATTAGAAGATTACTACTGATTTATTGGGATTTTACTGATTGAAGAGTGAAACAGAGAGCTGGGTCAGAAAAAATGGATTTCGTTTCAAAATCTTTCAATTCCATTACTCCAAGATTCATCTTCCTTTGCAATACCCACCTATAAAGACTTGACATCCTCACCCAAATCCCCCCACCATTGTTGAGACAAAAAAGTTTCAATCTTTTTAACCTTCTGGGTTTCTCGACTATGCTCTCGAGATCTTGCTTTGATTTACTGAATTTGGACCCCATTGACGATTTCCGGGCCGTCAGTCGGATCCCCAGAGTCATGCAAGCCTCCGGCTTCATCTCCGAGTTCGACAACAACTCCGACGACCGTTCCGGCGGCTCCTCCTCATCCGACAACAACAACAACAACAACGTTGTTTCCTCTGTTTCGCAGGAACGAAGAATCATCGTCTCCAACCACCTGCCGATACGTGCGTTTCGAGAAGAAGACGACGACGAGACGAACACGTGGCGTTTCGAATACGACCACGACAGCTTGGTCCTCCAACTCAAAGACGGCGGCGGCTTTGGCGCGGACGTCGAGGTCTTGTACGTGGGTTGCTTAAACGGAGTCGAGATCGACCCCTGCGATCAAGACGACGTCGCATTTGTCCTCCTCCACGAGTTCCACTGCGTGCCGTGTTTTCTACCGACGGAAGTCGTCAACAAGTTTTATCACGGCTTCTGTAAGCACTATCTTTGGCCTCTGTTTCACTACATGCTGCCCATGTCAGCCAGCCACGGTGCACGCTTCGACCGTGCACTCTGGCAGGCCTACGTGTCGGCCAACAAGGCCTTCGCCGATAGAATCATAGAGGTTCTAAACCCGGATGAGGACTACGTTTGGATCCATGACTACCATCTCATGGTTTTGCCTACTTTCTTGAGGAAAAGGTACTACCGGGTCAAGCTTGGTTTCTTTCTGCATAGTCCTTTTCCGTCGTCGGAGATTTACCGGACGATTCCGGTCCGGGAAGAGATTCTGAGGGCTCTGTTGAATTGTGATCTTATTGGGTTCCATATATTTGATTATGCGAGGCACTTCTTGTCTTGCTGTAGCAGAATGCTGGGTCTTCATTATGAGTTCAAAAGAGGGTACATGGGTTTGGAGTATTATGGTCGAATAGTGAGTATTAAGATGTTGCCTGTGGGGATTCATATGGGTCAGCTTCAGTCTGTTTTGTCGCTCGATGATACTGCCAAGAAAGTGAAGGTGTTGAAGGAAAAGTTTGAGGGGAAGATTGTGATCTTGGGGGTGGATGATTTGGACTTGTTTAAGGGGATTAGTTTGAAGTTTCTGGCAATGAAGCAGCTTTTGGAAGAGCATCAGAGTTTGAGGGGGAAGGTGGTTATGGTGCAGATAACAAACCCGGCGCGAAGCCGAGGCAAGGATGTGCAGGAGGTTCTGAATGAGACCAGTGCTATTGCTAAAGAGATCAATGACAAGTATGGCCGACCCGGGTACCAGCCCCTTGTTGTCATCGATGGACCTGTGACGACGCAAGACAAAGCTGCATATTATGCCATTTCGGAGTGCTGTTTGGTTAATGCTGTGAGGGATGGGATGAATTTGGTGCCTTACACGTACACTGTTTGTAGGCAGGGGAGCTCTGTTTTGGACAAGGTGTTGGAGATTGGTGATGAGGCAGCAGATACGACACCTAAACCGAAAAAGAGTGTGATCATTGTCTCTGAATTTATTGGCTGTTCTCCGTCTCTTAGTGGCGCAATCCGTGTCAATCCCTGGAACATTGATGCTGTCTCTGATGCCATGAATTTGGTCATCACAATGTCGGAGGACGAGAAGCGTCTTCGCCATGACAAACATTACAAGTATATCAGCTCTCATGATGTTGCTTATTGGGCTCGGAGTTTTGATCAAGATCTTGAGAGAGCTTGCAGAGAGCATTATCGGAGGAGATGCTGGGGCATCGGTTTAGGTTTGGGATTCAGAGTTGTAGCTTTGGGACCCAACTTCAGGAAGCTTTCTGTGGATCACATTGCCTATGCTTACAGAAATACAAGTAGCCGGCTCATCTTATTGGACTATGACGGCACTATGACACCTCAGGCTTCAGTGGACAAAGCTCCAAGCAGTGAAGTTATTTCGGTCTTGAATTGCTTATGCAGTGATCCGAAAAACATTGTTTTCATTGTGAGTGGCAGAGGGAAGGATTCTCTCAGCAAGTGGTTTTCGCAGTGTGAGAAACTAGGTTTATCAGCAGAGCATGGTTACTTCACCAGGTGAAATTCTGTGCTTCTTTAGTGTTTTTACATTTGACTGTTCTTTCTTAATTTTGTTATTCCTCTCTTGTAGGTGGACTAAAGATTCTCCTTGGAAGACTTGCTCATTGACAATGGATTTCAGTTGGAAGAAGATTGTGCTGCCTATTATGGAGCCATACACAGAAGCAACCGATGGTTCTTTTATAGAAGAGAAAGACAGTGCACTGGTCTGGCATCATCAAGATGCTGATCCTCATTTCGGCTCATCCCAGGCTAAAGAGCTGCTTGATCACCTAGAGAGTGTGCTTGTCAATGAGCCGGTTGTAGTTAAAAGAGGCCAACACATTGTGGAAGTGAAACCACAGGTATGCATCTTACTAAATTGTTCGATACATGAAGTCTTCAGCAGTTTACAAAGTAGGAAACAAAACATTTTTTGTGGAAAACGTTGATGACATTACACTCCGGCTTTGAATGAATTAGAAATAGTGTCTTTCAAATTTACGTAATAGGTGCCATATAAAGTACTGAAATCAAAATCTGCACAACTAGATTTAGGGTATAATTTTCAACTCCTCATGGATGATGCCAATTGTCATAAAAGTTATTAATTTCATTTATTAGTTTCGTGTAAGAGTTCTGCAGGGTAACACTTCGTCTCTGTAATTGCAGGATGTGAACAAAGGTATAGTTGTGGAGGAGCTCATCTCCACTATGCGAAATAGGGTGAAGTCACCAGATTTCTTGTTATGCATAGGGGATGATCGCTCAGATGAGGATATGTTTAAGAGCATCATGTATCCCGAATCAAGTCCGTCCTTGCCAGCCATTGCAGAAGTCTTTGCTTGCACTGTTGGTCAAAAACCAAGCATGGCAAAATACTATCTGGATGATACAGTTGATGTCATCAAGTTGCTTCAAGGCCTCGCTTCAGCATCAGCGCAACCAAAGTCTGGACCGCAGTTTCCGGAAGCATTTGAAGTGTTCATTTGAAAGTGACCGGTAGCAATTTAGGTAGCTGATGTGCTGTTTTTGCATCAGGATTTAGGTATATTTGGGCCTTGACTTGTTTGTTTACAAGGGGACATAAAGGTATAGAGCTAACAACACATCGAACTTTGTACAAATGATATCTGCATTTACCGATCCATCTTAAAACTCCATTCTTTTGAGTCTTCTAGTTCTAGATATATATGTTCTTTTAACATAATTAAAAGTGTCACGTAAATCCAGTTTCTGCTATTTAGAAAACTCACATGACTATCCTAAAATGAATACCGAACCGGTTTAGGTTTCAGACAGTTGATCCTCAATCACTTGCAAGGTCCAATCGGCAACTCATTCAAATTGATATGTTTTATCAAATCAACCTTCGACATTTAAAAATCTCAATTAGACTCTAATAGTCAACTTTTTATACAGAATACTTGCATGAAATTCAATTTCATGATTGATGAAAGGCAGAAAGTAATCAAAGAAATATATAATGAGGAAAGCCTTGGATGGATTGAGGGAATGGAAGATCGTTGAAGGGATGAGAGAGAGAAATAAAGAAAAGAGGCACTGAGATAGGTAGGCAGCGTGAAGAATTGAAAATGTTCAGCAAATTGAGGAAAAAAAATCAAAAAATGGAAAACGTATCGGTTACTAATTTTGTACTGGAGTATGTTATTTTTCAATACTTCTAATGTACCACATAGAGTCTACTTTACGTGGCAACAAATGTACATTCATATTATTTCTAATTTGTGAATGGTTATGCAATATTTGCTTTCACATAAGGTGAGTTTTAAGTGGTACGTTAAATGTGCTTCACCTGAATAAAAATAGAGGTAAAGTTTGTATTGGACGTGTTATAGTGGTTTACAAACTTGAGAGTAATAGTCGTAATATGTAAATCCAATATACCAATTAGCCTTTTTCACACATGATTTGCATGTGTTAGCTAGGGCTGAGCAAAAGTTAAGAAAAGTTATTTGAGGAAAAAAATATTTACAATTTATCAGTAGAGAGATAATAGAAAGTGAGAGATAATTTTGTTTTTAGAGCAACAGACAACATAATTGTATTAATTTATACTATTATTTAAGAGAAAAGCTTTCGTTAGACATAATAGATCTTTACACTTCTACCTCCTCCTATGTTCTGTCTCTCTATTCTATCTCTCTTATTCTCTAGTTTAAAACACAAGGAAAACTCTAAGCGGCCTCCCTTGCTGCACCAAAACCCTAGCCAACACCGATCTCCTTTGATCGACGTTTTTCCAATCCTTCCAGGCCAAATTTCGACCTCTATTCACCAATTGCAAACCCTATCCTACTGCACCATGTCAAACATTGATTCAATCACCAAAAGTTTTGCTACCTCACTTGCTATTGCTACCAATGAAGTGGTAGACATCTCGTCCATGTCTGATGAGGGAGCACAACGCAATTCCCAATCATATCTTCTGACAAGACTTCTGACACCGAAACCAACAACCACTATAGACTTGAAGCGGCATTTCCGCCGTATTTGGGTCCTGAACAAAGGTTTCAATGTTCAGCAATGCACTCCGGATCACTTTCTATTCTCTTTTGATCTTCGAGGGGATAGAAACAAAGTTTTAATGGGTGGCCCGTGGAGCTTCAATCGGGCTTTGGTTGTGCTGCAGCCATATGATGGAGTTTCGTCTCTGCAATCTGTAGAGATGGAAGATTTATTTTTCTGGGTTCGTGTCACGAATATGACGCCGGCATATGAGCAGAGGAAAACTATAGTGAATGTTGCTTCTGTTGTTGGTAAATTTCTTGATCTAGATCAGAAGTTGTTTGATGCAACTGGAGAAATTAGGGTTAGGGTTTCTCATGCAATTTTGAAACATTTCTTCATGCAAAAAACCATAAAGTTTGCCAAAGAGTTGAGCAAGAGGTCCACTTTTTCTTTGAAAACCTAGTGGGCAAATGCAAAACATATCAGCGTGTTTTTCATGATGGGGAGGCCTGTAATATAGAAGCTGCAACACCGGTGGCCACTACTGCTCCAACACAGGCAGCAAGAAAGCTAGAACTTAATGACTCCTTTTTGGGTTTTCAGGGAAATCAATTCAAGGATGGAACGTTTCACTTTCAGGGTATTACCACCCCAATCCTGCCGCCTGTGGGAGAAGCTGAAACAAGCAAGCTACGTAAACCTATTGTTATCCGTAGTGCAGAAAAAAGACCTGCTAGCGAGGATAATTTGTTGGCCATAGTACATGTGGACACCGAGCAGCAAGCAAAGAGGGATATGCCTTTCCTCTCCCCAAAGAAACTACAATTCCTAATGTCTGATTTACTGGAAGGCAAGACAAGCCCTGTGGCACCCTCCAAGGAGGTAAAAATGTATGAATTCTCTACCAAGTTTAGTGCAAAATCTCTGGGATTAGTGGAGACACCAGGTGGTATGTTGGTGTCTGCAAAAGTAGTGATGCCCAAACCTATGCAAGTAGAGCTTCCTGGTGGAAAAAAGAAGAGAGGAAGACCTTTGGGTGCGAAAAATAAAAATCCCCCTAAAGCAAAGAAAGTTCTTGCTGAAGATGTCTTGAGTGTTCTGTTTTTAGGTAAGCCTCCTAACCCTAGCGTAAAGGGCAAGGAGAAGATATAGGTTTTTTCTTTTATGATTGTAAAGCCTATACACTATGTAATTATTTTGGCATAGTTATAGGCTCACTTTAAATAAGTGAACGATAAGTTCTAATATAGTTGGTCTATCCTATGTACCACTGTGGCTCCCCGACGAAGTCTTGTTCTGTCCATTATTATGTGGCAGTGGATGGGTATGTAATGGCCTTCTTGGCATGCGCTATTTATCAATGAAATTATCATTACTTCAAAAAAAAAAAAAAGACATAATAGATCTTTTAACGTAATACCCTTCAAATATTAAAATATTGGTTCTAATGTCAAACCAGAGATTTTGCATACTTGCCCACTTTCTTCAGATAACTACCTCCATTCCCACACCTATCGGGTGTGTGGTTCCAATATGTTTTGTGATTGGTACCCTGACCGTGATAGATGTTAAACACTTTTAAGCTCTGACTAGCACATGACACCTTTTCTTTATATGGTGGAATAGTGAGCCAATCTGTGCTCCTTCATGGATTGTGTTGATCTTGGTGGTGCCCACAATGTTTGTTTGCTTTTTTATTTATTTTTATATGAAAAGACTATAAAATTAAATTTGGAAGCCTCTCGGGCATCCACAATTTACAGCGTCAAACAGTAAGGCTCTCGAGACCTCACTAAGAACCCTATTGGTCCAAGTTGAACCAATTTTGCGACAACGTTTACTTCTCTAAAAATGTGTTTAAAAGTAATGGAAGCAACAGAACGTTTGTTGGTTTAGAAAGAATCGTACTTATAGAGCTAGAGCTATATTATTGTATCTCGAGCTAACTCAAATTCAATGGTTAATGGTCACAAAAGTCACTTGATAAACCAAAAAATAAAATTGGAGAATGGCGTAGTAAGACACTAAGCCTCACATATTCACAGCTTAAGTCTTTTTCCTAAGCCTAAAAATAGCCAAGAAAAAACCAAAATCCTAATTGTACTTACAATTTTTTTTTTTTTTTTTTTGTGGGGAAGGGGGAGGGGAGGAAATATGTTAGAAATTAATAGACAAGGAAATTGAAATATACAAAATAGTTTTTACTTTCTTTTCTCTCTTCAAGACCACAACAAGTTGGTTCTCCCTTTTATTTTTTTATCCCTTGTGTTCATTTATGTGAATGAATCAATCTAAAGAAATTGATTAGATCGAATGATGGCTACCTATAGAAATTGGAAGGAGATTGTGCCAGGTATTGAAGCAGAAAAAGAACATGGTCCTAGTCTTGTAATCCTCGTCCTTCGTTTATCGAAAGTAGTAGCATGTCGGACTGAAAACCAGCCCGATATTTTTAGGTCCAGTTTTTATTCGATCCCAGCCTTACCATATACACAAACAAAAGCCAACCTAAATATTTCGGTATGGTCTCTAGCGCAACAAAATTTCAATCAAGCCTGGACCGCACCTAACCTAACCGTGAGCCTGTTGTGTTGCCGGCCTTAACTCACTAGCGATCAAAAGTTAACGACCTTAACTTTTGACCCAATTTGACTTTTCATCTCTTTCACCCCGACTCATCAAACCGCAAGGCAACACATCAGATCTTGTCACCATGACCAACCTTTCCATCACCAGTATTGGACCAAAAAGCTCCAACCAAAGAAAACGATGATGTAACCAACAAAGTACTAGTCACCAGTTCCGAAAGCAGAGCTCTACCCACACTCCTCGAATGACCAAAACTAAAATCAGACAAAAAAAACTACTTAAACTTTGATTTATTGAAAAACTAAAATACACTAATATAAAAATACAATAAATGTGTTGAAGGAAAATAGACTTAGTGTGCCTTATCAAACTAGGAGTAGTAATATGAGAGAAGGTTCTAGAATTCCTAATCCTACTCGGATTAGTATTCCTTGTAACATTAGAATATGTGCTTTGTAATCCCTATATATAGGGCTCCTATTCTCAATAATATGATTGACAATTCTCTCTACATTCTCTCTCGAATCTCTTTTTCCTTAAACACGTTATCAGCACGAGTTCTAACCACAAAACAGAAAACTAAAAACCAAAAACCAAAACCCGAAAATCCTCTTTCACCACCGCAGCCCCTAGCCCGAGCTAGCCGAGCCTTCGCTGCAGCCTGCGTGCCCGTGCGCTTGCAGCTCTGTATCGCTGCCCCTGCAACATCACCGCAGCCCCTGCTACTCGTGTTCTCTGCTGCCCCTGCAGCGTTTACTTCCTAGCTGCATCTGCAGCCTTTTAGGACCACCAAACCGGACCACCAGCAGCAGCTTTCTGCCTAACTCCCTGCAATACTCGGCAACAATCAAAATTCTTTGCTGCATCACCACCGAGCCATTTGCCACGACCAGGATTGCAAACCGTTTGCAATCCTAGCTTAGGATTGAACAGCTACCACAATCCTATCTCTGGATCGAAAAGCCTCCGCAATCCTAGATTAGGATTGAAGCAGCATCTGCAATCCCTAGCTTCCATCAATCAACAATAGTCCGAGCTTCATAAGTTCAAGAATCAAGGTTTCAAGCTTCGAATTAACCAAGTAAGTTTTATAATTAAAGTTCCCGCTTTTCGTACTTTAATTTCTCCTTCTTTTCTTCGGGGACTTGCAACCTCCCTTCTTCTACATCCCACATTTCTTATAACGTGGGTTCGATTCTTTGAGAAAGCGGAATCGTGGGGATTCACGCTATTAACGAACTAACACTATGCCAAAAAAGTAATCAGACGACAGAGGAGATCTGTCGTCTGATCAAAAAAAATTCTATTGTCTAGTACGGTGCCGTCTCTTGGGGGTATCAGACGACAGATTTCCTCTGTCGTCTGAAAAATCAGACGACAGAAGGTTTTCAAGTTGTCTGTTGTTTGATTAAAAATCAGACGACAGAAGGTTTCAAGTTGTCTGTTGTCTGATTAAACCCAAGACATGTGTTTGATGAATTCAGACGACAGTTATCTGTTGTTTGTAATGACTTACAATAACAGTTTTCTGCTGTTTGTTTTGTATTCTAATAACACTTAACTGTTATTTAAACTACCAACACAAGACAATTGTTTGTTGTTGTACATTCATTTAAGATACAATTATATGTTGCTGTTTTTGTTTTGAGTCAACAAAAGTTTATATATTTTTGTCTTTGTTTTTATTGTCAGACCACATTTTTCTGTTGTTTGAGTAGGAAAATAACAGTAGATTTTTCCTTAATTCTGTTGT